>NC_056748.1:646418757-646503757 GCF_019279795.1 Protopterus annectens | reverse complement strand
AGCAAGCAAGACGCACATTAACGCTGTGCACACACTACATTTTTGTTTCAGTTACTTCTTCAGATGTGGATGAATCCTATCAGATTGCTTTTATAATGCCTCCAGTACAAAAATTCCACCAATTAATTATGGACTGATGCACTGCGATAGATTCCTGGATCTATCAGAGCGCATCAGTCCATAGTTAATTGATGGAATTTGTGTATTGGAAGCATTATAAAAGCAATCTGATAGGATTCAATCCGCATCTGAAGAACTAATTGAAAAGAAAATGTAGTGTGTGTGTACAGCGTTAATGTGTGTCTTGCTTGCTGAATAAACTCGTGTTTTTGCACTATTGCGTGGAGTCTCTGTTCCATATTCAGGGTACCTGTGGACTTAGTGATTTTTGGTGCCTTGGTGTACTTTTTGGTTTTGTTTTGATCTGTCAGCTACTGTTTTGAGTGTTCTGCTGGAAGTGGAAATCTGACATTCAGTAAATACTTTATACTTAATATGAATGTATGTATGCATGTATGACACACACATATATATATATGTGTGTGTGTGTATATATATATATATATATATATATATATATATATAGGTTTACCTTTGAATTGTCGTACGCCATGTGTCTGATGTGCATAATGCAAAAGTACGTGGCAAAAAACGACAATGCTGATTCACTATGTGTTTGAATGGCAAATAAGCAAATATTTTTTTGCCATTCAAACACATGGATCAAATGTCGGAAATGACTTTCCAGCAAACCATTTCTGACATTTGATCCTATGACATTCTCCGTATTTCGGCAATACGGGTCACACAACAGGACGATCGCACATACCATGTGTGACAAAATGAAGGTAAACCTATATATATGTGGGTGGATGTGCGTTTGTGTGTGTAAATGTGCGCATATTTAGATAGAAAATATCTTAATTGAGTAGCTTCAGGTTACTTATTGTAGCCTACCCAAAGCACAATGTTGAGGTTATTGTACTGGCAGACAAGAACATTCTACTGGAATTAACTCATTACTTTGATTCATAATCTGTAAACATGCCATAAAGACTACAGTCATGAATCAACTGCTCACTTTGTACAGAGATAAAGACCAATATATTATTTCACTTTCTTTCTTTTTGCGCTTCTTTTATTCCAGAGAAGTGACTGTTGCAGCATTTATATATGTATTTGATGAGGAATAATCATTTTATAACCATCTAACATCTGTCGTTGTGTGTGTGTGTGTGTGTGTGTATGTATATATATGTATCTAGGGCAGCTTGCCAAATGACCAGCAGTGTTGACCATGCAAATATCAAATTTATGTCGAAACACCTAACATCACAACATTCTTGCATGCTCTGGGGATTACCTCGCAGTGGAGTAAACCAAATGCCAGTGCTTTTGCATGGGGCAACCCTCCTGTCCCCCAACAATTATATATACAAGCTCCAAGGTCACACAGCCCCGAGGAAAGGAAATATTCCCCGACCTGGGGATTGTTGATTTCGCACTCCTGTCAACCATCTGTTTGAGTCAACCAAACAGATGTCATCGTATCTGTTTGTTTGACCAGCTGCCTAAAGCCAGTAAAGGATGCAGTTATTTCACTTCATCAGGCTATACCACCATGGTGACATCACACAGAAATTGTCTGAGGTGGCATTTACTACTTCAGCTATGTGAGTCCTAACTGTCAATCAGTTTGCTATCCATTTTATGACATAAGGGTCTAAATTTAGGACTTTATAAACTTTTTACAATTCCAGCATGGGAAGTAGTGACAACTTACTACCTTATTCAGCTCCAGATTCTCTGTATGAACTACATGGTCACTATTTATAGTTTCAGTGACTTTCTCAAACAAAATTTACTAAATTAAGTACACATGCACTCCCTTTAACAAAAGCATATTGTTGAGAGTTTAGAGCAATGCAGTCTTTTACACTGGAGCTTATGAATTCAGATATACTACATTTCATTGCTTTACAAATTAGGCTTTATAGGCTCTTGAGTCTATAGTTCCCCATATCTGTGGTAGGCAACTTTTGTGGAATATTCTAACAATGTCATTTTCCATACCTGAGGAAAATGCACTGTGGCTATGCTTATGTTGGATAGGTTTATAAAAAGTTACGAGAGAGTTTGTTAGTGCTATTGTTTAAGTAACCAGGCACATCGTCAGGAACAGTGCCATTCGGATATGTTCCGTAATAATCTGGGGAGGATGGGAGAAAAGGACTTTATGGAACTTCAGTGACTGTTTCTGGTATGATGAGGGCACTAAATTTATCTGCAAGTATATTAGCAGTATCTTTAGAGTAGGAGTGGGTAATAACATTATGAATTAATTCAGAGCATTACTGTATGCTACTTCATGATTGTCTGACACAGTTATTAAAGGAGTTATTTTTATCTCTGGCTTTGGATGCTAATTTTAATTTTTTCCTCCATTTTCATCTTCTTCCGGGTAACTTTCAAAGTTTTGTTGTGTTTTCTTGTAGTGTTTGTATTGTGAGTAGATTTTGATTTATTATAGGCCATAACGGTTTTATTTTCTTATATTATGCTGCTTATTAATGCTGGCAATCTACGAAGGTCATTTAAATTTACATTCCTCAGTTTATTTGGTTTTGATCAGAACCACTTGATTTATGCCACTTGTTCGATAGGAATGAAATTCGCTGGCATAAGTAACAGGTGAAAGAGTACACTGGGAATGGGAACCTTACAATTGAATTTTGAGAGGTTATTGTATAGTTTTAATGACCACAAGTTCAGATGTGTTAGTCATTATAGGTTTAATGTCCTAAAGGAGGCAACTACTGATTTGCAATTGGATTTAACCAGACATGAGGATTTTTGTATTTTTTAGGTTTTTCAGCTCACCAGTTTCAGTATTTAATTTTCAATAAAGAGTGAGATGACAAAAAGATCGACAGTTTTAAGTTTCACTGTATGCATGTATATAGATATACCACTAATAAGCAAAAGCACCCAAAAATGCAAACCTACACACCCATACCTGCAGTAATTACATATACTAACTCTGAGATGGCACTAACATGGGGTAAGGGCGAATTTCTCAACCCCTGGATTTGTGCAGTCTGTCTAGTCAACCATAAAGCAGTAAGCTAGGCATCTGTCAACCTAGCACTTATTTACCCAGGAGCTAGCACCTGTATAAATATATATAAACCAAATATGCTTGTGTATGTAAGTTATACTAGATCACATGAAAAAGTCACATTAAAGAATAAAGCCATTCTTAGAAAAACAAAGCAAAAGGCAGCTGCAAGGATAGAGTATTAAAACAGGATATTCATGGTAAATGAAGGCAAAAGTAATATATAACAAATAAGCATGTTTATAACTCTTCATTTAACTCTGCTTTACTTAAATTATCCACATTTAAGATCCATTTCTTTTCTTTTTTATTTACAATAACATTTTTCTGAGTACTAGCCAAATTGCTCCTTATAACTGCAGTATAACTTTTGGAATTATATAAGCAGAGACAGGTTGTTGATTCAATCAGTTCATGGAGTTGCCTGCCTGCAGGGACATAACCTTGGGAAATTTTTCAACTTTTATCTACTGCCTCTTAGGACTCAGAGAATTTTTTTTCTAAGTTTGAAAAGACAGATATTTAGTGCTTGATTTTCTTTTTAGGTAAAACAGTTAGAAACTAGTTAGCTAACAGTATTCTATATATATTACCTGACTATACAAGTATGTATTTTCAGTCCAGTTTTCAAGATCTGTACTGTTTGCATATTTGTTTGCAAGAAAAATGTTTTATTTTTTTCATGTAAGCAGTTTTACTACTTTTATACTTGTGGCTGATATTTATAAAAGTTAACGTTTGTACATGTTGCCAGTCAGTGTAAGCTCATCTATGTGATGATCACTCTTTTGTTCGGAATGAATTGCTACAGTTTAAATATTTTTAAAGGCTGGTTTATTTTAGGGTAAACAATAAGGTGTGCTCTTGTTTTGTTATTTTGAGAAACTGGTGACAGTAATACCATAAACTGGGAAATATATGGTGTTGGTGCTGGAGAGGTTACCATTTATTCCCTGCCATTCTAAAAAGCACTGTGTGTGTCTGTGTGTGTATGTATGTATTATGTGTAAAATAATTCTGGTCAAGTTTTAATTACTATTGGAAAGGTGGAAAGGTTGTACTGAAAGGCACTTGCCTAACCGAGGTGAGTACAATCCTGTGGAGCCAGTGATTATAACTTTACCTGTAGGGTGCAAATCTCATTTAGGTATTGAAAAGCTTGCCTACTGACCATAGTACTGCCTATGGCATTAGTGCACATTTACTACATTCTCTCAAAGCCAGTTGTCTTTTGTATATTAACTGGTACCAGTGGTGAGATTAAAAGTCCTTACCACTGGTTCTGTTACACTGTACATTTTAATAGCAGCAGTAGTGTAGGAATTAAAGATGAGAGTACTCATCTATTCAGGGAGACTGCATATATGTTAACTATATGGGGGGGGGGGGGTGGCTGGGTCTATATCACATCGAAAACAAAAGTCCGAAATACAAAAATAGCAAAGCCACGGCATATCGATTTTTTTCCCAGGGAAAAAAATCGGTGGGCTGTTTTTGAGGCTTTGCTATTTCCTCCACTGTAGTGCGATCTTTGAATTAGTATATTTAAGGTTTTTTTTTTTTTTTTATTTGGTTAGGGAACAGCGAATGTGAAGTTTTTCTTTCTCACCATTCATTCTTACAGATAGGTTCGGAGCCGATCCTCGGCTCTGAGTCGGCCTACTACAATGCTCGAGGTCTTCAGACAGCTCGAGGCCAAGTCCCTATCCCATGATGTGCCTTGAGTTACCTCAGATCTTGTTTGCTGCTGCAATAGATTGGAGGTTTCCTTCCACAGCTCGGGCCAGTATAGTTTTTTCTTATAATATCAAGCTAATTTGTTATTTCTCATAGTATTAGAGATAGATTTCAGTCTTTAATAGATATAGCCTTTATAGCTTATTAGTAGTATTTTTCTTCTCATGTTGGCCTTCGTTTTTCTTATAGGCCTTTAATATTCCCTTCCATTTGGTGTGCCTTTATAATATTATATAGCTTTGTAGTTTAAATAAGTAGTTAGTGTGTGAGTGTTTTTGAATAGTGATAGTTAATTCACAGTATATTCTTATTCAGCCCATTTGTTGTTTAGGGCTTATTTCACTAGTTTAGCTTTACTAATTGTGTGGGTCTGTCTATTCTCTTTAAAAGTACAGTAGACTTTTTCATGATACTGTAGTTTTGATTATGGCTGACCAGGAGAAAGACAAGGATCCTAAGTCAGGGTTTAAAAAGTGTCCAAAATGTGGACAAAATATGTCTGTGACATATAGTCATGTTAATTGTGTATACTGTCTTGGAGCCTTACACTTACAAGAACGCTGCTCCATTTGCCATTCTTTTTCCTCCAGAGTTCTTCAAGAGAGAAAAAGAAAACTTATAGACAGAGGACTTCTGAAATCTTCTTTTCAGGCAGCTTTGAGTGACCAGGATATGTCCAGCAAGTCTTCAAAGTCTTCTAAGGCTTTTTCTTCTTCTGAAGTAAAAAAAAAAAAAAAAAAACATTGACGTCGGCTCCAGAGACCTCGGAGCCAAGCGTCCTGTCTTTTTGGTGCCAGTTCCCAGGCCTGGAACCGGTGTCCGAAATATTAAAGTCCCCCATTCTCCAGTCAGTGCCTCCATCCATATCCATGCATTCATCTCCCTCCTTGATCAGCCTATCCGATTTGGATGTGGATCATGTGGTGCAGAAGTTGCTACAGGCTTTTTATCAGCTCTGACCCAAGTGGCTTCAGAGCCAAAGACTGTAATGCCATCAACTTCCTTTCCTCCTCCGAGCCATACCGGTCCTTCGGAGTCTGAGGAGTCGGACCTGATGATTGTTGAGCTTTTGAGCCCATGCCTGCTCCAGTGCCATCTGTCCCGTTTACTTGGAATTCCTCAGCACCTATCAAGGAGTCTAGGAGTCGACAGTCTCCAGTCAGATCTGGGGAGGATAGTTGGACTGACTTGTCTGTTCTGATTTTGCCTCTTGGGGCCTAGGCTTGGATGAGTTCGGCTCATACCTCTGGTTCAGAGCCCACTGTTCCAGTGCCAAGGGGATCGGTGGTTTCTTTGGATCCGGTGGTCCCTTCTCATTGGAGCAGAGGTGCCTTTGAAGCCATGAGGAGAGTGATGTCTCCCAAGACATCTACAACTTCAGGTCCAACTACCTCCTCCCCAAAATTGCCTGTGTCCACTTCTGCCTCACAGATTCTGTTCAAGCGTAGAGACCCTGAGCCTCAGGAAGCCCAAATGGGTGGCCCCTGCTCTTCCGAAACCCCACCAGAACTTCCCGCTGATGAGGTTCCCAGGAAGAGAATTTGCAAGAGGAAACACCCAGAATCCCCAAAAGAGTCTCTCACGTCCGACACCGACTTAGATGAATCAGAAGGGTGTCCCCACGGTCCCCCTCTGAAGGTATCTCATTTGCTGAGATATTAGAAATCCTTAGGCAGAGGGGTGGCTGGAAGTCCACCAACCCTACTGAAGATGAGTCGGTTCTCCTGAAGGCTTTCAGGTCTCAACCCTCCACCTTTTGGTGTCTCTACCCTTCGATGAGCTCATGGAACTGGTCTCACAAAGGGTGTGGGAGTCTCCAGACACCATGGAGCCTGTCCCTAGGAGGCCCAATAAATTTATTTCTGCCCGTCAGGACAAGTCTTTCCTCACCAAGGGAGTGCCAGTTGATGCTATGGTGGTGGCGGCTGACACCAAAATGGAGATGTCAGAAACTTCTTCTATCCATCCTCCTAACAGTGACTCCAGGGTCATGGATAGATACGGGAAGTGCATGTACAGTTCAGTGACTTTTGTCATGCAATCACTGAACTATCTCACACATTTTACGAGACTGCAAAGAGACCTAAAAGAGCTTGGAGATGCTCTTCAGGCTACAGTAGCTGCAGGAGCTTCAGACAAAGTTGCCTCCCAGCTTGCTACCCTCAACTCTATAGTGAACTCGTCCATGCGTCTCATTTCATATGCAGCTGATGGAACGAATAGGGCAGCGAGTACAGGAAGTGCACTCAAGAGACATTCCTGGATGCGCTTGTGTTCCTTCATGGAGCCCTTTAAGTCATCCTTTGTCAACACCCTTTTTGATGGCTCGTCACTTTTCGGGCCCAAAGTTAAGGAAACTTTGACCAGGTGAGAGCAGGAAGGAAAGACTCTGTCAGCTGTTGGAGTCGGTTTTTACACCCCTACCAGACCCTACCCCAAGGGTCAAAAGGGAGGAAAGATGTGGTTCCAAAAAGCCCAAGGAGCCTTTCTGGGCACACATGGTGAACCCCCCCTCCAGGGGCAGAGGAAGGGGCAATAATGGAAGATGCCACCCTTGTGCCAGAGGGGGTCCGCAAAACCAGGGTGACAGAGAACAGTTCTTTGGGAAGCCCTACCAGTGCTCCTGAGAGGAGGCCCAACTGTCCTACTCTGGAGGCAGTCAGGGGTTGCTTATCTTTGTATCCAGACACCTGGCTCAAAATAACAAATGACAACTGGGTACAAAGTATAATTTCCAGATGATATTTCATTCCTTTTGCCACTCCCTCTCCATTGACAATAAAAATCCCAGACATTCCACCCAGTTACAGGGAACAAACAACACTAGAGGTCCAAACATTGCTAAGAAAAAGAGTCATTCAACCAGTCCCAGCAGACCAGACAGGATCCGGAACTTACTCAAGATTCATTTTAGTTCCAGAAAAGACAGGGGACTGAAGGCCTATTTTGGACCTCAGCAGACTAAACAGATCTGTCAAGAAGGAAAAGTTCTGGATGGTCATGCTTCAGTCGATACTTCCCTTCTTAGGGAAAGATAATTGGATGTGCTCGATAGATCTACAGGATGCGTACTACCATATAAAAATGGCCAGACCATCCAGGGATCATCTGCGCTTCCGGCTGGGAGCCAATCATTACCAGTTTCGAGCCCTGCCCTTTGGCCTCAGTACACCCCCCAGAGTGTTCACCAAATGTATGGCAGTGGTCACGGCTCACCTGAGGCATTTAGGATTCCAGGTGTTTCCGTACTTAGTCGATTGGCTCCTCACCGCCACCACCAGGCATCAGCTAATACAAGCCAGGGACACCACTCTTACTCTTTGTAATCATCTGGGCATTACCATAAATTCAGAAAAGTCTGCTTTGTCGCCATCATAACATATCGTTTTTATCGGAGCAGAATTGGACACCACCACCACCACCACTTTAAAACTTCCAGCAGAAAAAGTTTTGCTACTTCATCAGCAGGTACAGAATATCATATCCAAAGACAAGGCCCCAGCATCAGAAGTGCTAAAGTTGTTAGGCATGATGGCAGCTGCAATAATAGCGATACCGTTGGGTCGCATGCACATGCAAATTCTACAATGGCTCTGTTCACTCAATGATCTTATCAAGAACTCCCAATGACTCATCTTATAATTGTCACAAGCACATGCAAAAAGGATCTTTGGTGGTGGTTGACCTCTCTTCAAGTAACGATAGGTCATCCTTTTATCCTACCCTCACCAGCGGCCACAGTGACCACGGACGCTTCCCTGATAGGGTGGGGGTGGTGCATTTTCAGGGAAGAACACCCCAAGTCACATAGATTGAAAAAGAGGCACATCTGCATATCAATGTCCTGGAAATGAGAGCAATACTTTTGGCATTGCAGTATTTTCAGGACTCTCTCCCTCTGGGGACAATAGCGATTCAGATGGACAACTTGTCAGTGGTCTGCTACTTGAACAAACAAGGAGTAACCAGGTCCTACCCCCTTTGTCGTGAGGCTCTAAGAGTATAGCAGTGGGCTACATCCAGCCAGCACTTTCTGATAGCAGTGCACATCCTGGGGAAATCCAACATGATTGCAGACAAACTGAGCAGAGCAATTTTGTTGCCTCATGAGTGGTCCCTCAAAAAAGACATAGCAGAGAGAATATTCCACAGGTGGAAGCCAGCCTTGCTGCGGCCTTTTTGCCTCCCACATGAACACAAAATGCAGAAGCTACTTTGCCCCGATTCCCCCTCCGGGAGAAGCCCCAAGGGACGCACTCGTATATGACTGGCCTCCGGGTCTCCTCTATGCATTCCCACCAATCCCATTGATACCCAAAGTATTACAGAAAGCAAAAGCCCTGGGAAGGACCATCATTCTAATAGCCTCTCATTGGCCTCGTCAGATTTTGGTTCCCCTTCCTTCGACTTCATCTCTTGGAAGAGCCTTGGATTCCGGACTGAATTCCAGACCTTCTGACGCATTCATTGGGGGCTCTTCATCCCTCTCTTCAGTCCCTGAAATTGACAGCTTGGCTGCTGCAATTCTCAACATAGCCAGGTTCCATAACCTCTCTAATCAAACCCAGCATATTTTGATATCTTCTCATAAGTCATCTACTAGAAAATTATACCTTAGCAAATGGAGAAGATTTTCGATATGGGCTTCTCAAAATAAAATTGATCCCTGTCAAGCCCTCATTTCCTCAATATTAGAATTCTTGACTATGCTTTTCAATAAAGGAGCTTGCCGCTATCTTTAATTTTCACCTTGGCTTTGAAGGATTGAACATAATGTCACACAAGCTATCCAAAGCTTTTCTCAAAGGGACCTTCCATCTTAGACCACCGGTGAAATCCCCTTATACCCCATGGAACCTAAAGTTTATGCTTTCATGCATTATTCTCCCACCTTTCAAGCCAGCTTCCTCATGTGATTTGAAATATTTGTCTTGGAAGACTATCTTTTTAGTAGCCATCATGTCTGCCCATAGAGTATCAGAGTTACAAACCTTGTCCATAAAGCCTCCTTATTTGATTTTCCATGCTGACATAGTGTCCCTGCGAACAAACCCTTCATTTTTACCTAAAGTTTGTACTGAAGCTAACTTCAACCAGATCATAGACTTACCAGTGTTCTTCCCCAAACACACCAACAACTTAGATATGCTGCACAAACTTGATGTTCATAGATGGCTCAGATTTTACCTGGATAGAACAAAACAGTTCAGAAAATCAGAACAACTTTTCTTTTCTTTTTCAGATTCTAGGAGAGGTATGCCAGTGGCAAAAACTACGCTATCTAGTTGGTTATCCGATTGTATCACCTTCACTTATTCAGCTGCCAAAATTACCTCTACAACACAAAATTAAGGCTCATTCTACCAGAGCAGTGTCCACATCTTCTGCCTTTTTTGCCTATAGACAACATTTGTCCAGCAGCCACTTGGTCAATACCTCATACCTTTATCACTTATTACAAAGCTGACAGTGCCTCCAGGGACAGGGCCTCCTTTGGTTCTACTATCCTGAAAAACATACTCCCTTGTGCCACCCGAGAAAGCTGGTGCTTGGGACGCTACCCATCTGTAAGAATGAACAGCGAGATAGAACAACTTCACATAAAGAATTATGTACTCACCATAACATTCCATGTGAGTTGTTCATCTTGCCTTCATTCTTACTTCCCACCCTCCTACCCCTCCAAGGTTTTTTGAGGACCGAAATACCAGAACTGATGAAGGCCTAATTCTTGGGCTGAAAGCACTAAACCAGTGGATTAAAGTTTATTTTGTGTGATAAAGTGCTCCATCATCACTTGTGGTTTTCTTTTTAAATGTAAAACTGGCAAAAACTGGCCTTTTAAAATTATTCTTTGACTGAGATGCAAAAAAAAAACACTTGATGAAAAGAAAACAAGGCTATGCCTGCATGCAGTTTGATTTATGTATTTACTTTGAGATAACCACTCTTGTTACTGGATAGTTGTAGTAAGAGGTTTCTTGTAATTTTTGTTCTTTAATGCCTCATGCCTGATTATGACTGAAAAGGCTTTTTTGTTGAAAACAGCTTTTCAGAGTAAGGTTGCAGCAAACAGGGAGGAAACAGTGAGGTATTTTCTTCACGTTTCTTGTTATTAGTGTTGTCTCTTAAAAGTAGTTGAGGTGTAGGGTTCAGCGACCTCATGGCAAGTCCTGAGGCATTGCTAACTAAATAATGCAGTTTAGGTTTCACTTTTAAAAATTACTGCTGCCTTCAGAATATAGTACGCCAGCTTATGTGTGATATATTCAAGTGGGTGTGATTTCTGAAACTGTCCTACTTCCTGTCGATGAAGTTATTTTAAATAACATTAATTAAGGCATGCAAGTATCATTTTCTAGTTTTATGATTGTTTTTTCCTTTGATTTTTTTTGCTAACTTTGAGGCTTTACATATTCAAGGTAATCAAATTTAATTGGTTTGTATTGCTTATACCCATCTAATCTCTACACTCCTCTATGCCTCACCCATATTTACTAATTTATCTAAAAATAACCTCCCCAAACTGGAAATCTCCTACAATAACATTGCCAGGTTTGCTACTGGCAACCCATTCAGAACCCACCACTGTTTTAATCTTAAGCAGCTTGGATGGCTAGAAATTCAGAATCTGCTTAAATTCCACCAACTAACCATTGCCCATAAGACTCTTTACCAACCTTCCAGTACTCCTATATTAACTAACCTCATCTATCCCTATAAGAATCTGAAATCCTTGTGCTCATCACACAAACTTCTTGTAAACACCTCTAAATCTAATAACAAGGCTGGGGACTCTCTTTTCAGCAACACTGTTGGAAAATCCTGGAGCCTTCTCCCCAGTGAACTTTCCTCAGTTTCCTCCACGTCTCTTTTCAAAAACAAACAAACTTTTCCTAAGAACACACTGGCTATGCCCCTGTACTAAACCTGACTGATCAGTTTTTTACTTTTCCTACTCATAACAGGTACTGCCTACCCACTACTTCCCTATAACTAGCTCTACCTTCCTTCTTGCCACTTTACCTTTTTGCTATTCCTTACCCTTCTGTTCATCCCCTAAGCTTACTCTTAGTGTGAAAACTCTTTAATATATATAAAAGACACACTTATGCCTCTCTTATTTTGACTTTCTGTATTCTATCTGTAATCTGAACTGTACCTGCCTACTGCACTGCAAAGTATTTCTGCCCTCTCTGTAATTTTTCCACTGTACCTGCCTTTGGCACTGTGATGTATTTCTGTCCTCTTTGATTTTTCCAGCCTAACTTCTAATACTCTCTGTAAATATAAAGGTTTTATTTTCCTCTTAACCCAGACCTATTTCTCCCAGACTATAGTATAATATTAGACCTATTTTTAGTATTGTACCCGAATTTTAAAATGGGAGGTACTTAGACCTCTATGATAATTTATGTATTAACCTGTAACAACATTGTTTGTAAAAATGATTTTTTGCTATTTTTTTTCTGCATGGAGCTTATCTCCCCGGGCCTCTGCTGAAAATGGACATGTATCCAGTTGGACTAGCCCGGTCAACAAATGTAAAATAAATAATAACTAATGAACAATCCTTTATTAAATGTCTGTAATGATTGTTTTGCTCTTAGCGATTATTACAATACAACTGAATCTGGGCATACGCTAAACTGAAGGCATTACCTGATTTGTTTCTTTTAGCTGATTCAAAATCCCTTGATAGTGTAGCTCTTTAGGTTGTTTATACCTTTTAGGACAACTAGCTGATAGTTTAATGTCATATGTTTCACAATAATTAGTAACAGTTAACAGAATGCATGTCTTTTTTTTAAGGAAAAGGTGGAGCTTGTTATAACCGCTGAGGGACCCTACCCTTGCCCATTGGAAGAAGGCATTCCTTATGATTATTTTTCAAGATTTATAATGCCTCCTCCTACCGAAGAAGCTGCTGATAAGGTATGTGAATTTTGGGGCAAAAAAATCATTCATATTTCAAGTTCACTGGACAGTACTTAAAAAGGATGAAACTTAGTTAATCATACTTATTTCTAATTTTCTAGATGATTCAGCAGCCAACTCAAGAGTCGGAAGACAGTGAAATTGCATATGAAACCACAGAGATGGACCCTATGGCTTGTTACACAATGGAAGATGTTAAACTAGTACTGGGTCAAGTGACAAGTGAAGTCATAGGGAGCCTTCAGGTATACTTTTTATAAATCAGCTTGATAAAAAATAACACTTCAGGTATTTCAAAATAGCACTGCTGGTGTATGTAATTTGAAATATGAACTGAGATAAAATTTTACAAATATATCACACCACCACCTTTTTAGCATTGCTGGCTTTTTTGTTTTAATATTTTTTGATGCCTATGAATCCAGTGTCTATATGCAAATGTATCAATTTTCTGTTCATGTATCATTTTACCTGAATGCAGCACTTGGATATCAATCAAGGAGCTTTGAAGGAATTTCATACAGCACTTGTTCATTAGTTCACCATCACTACATGCACGTTGTGTTGTCTGAGAATATCACTTAACTACCAGTGCTTCAACAGACATGTGCCTAGTGATGACCTTTTCCACTTAACAAAGTGTCAGTCAATCAATACGTAATAAAACAAAAATATTTCTGAGGCTGCGATGTATTACTGAAGGTAGACGTCTTATTGCTGTAAAGATATACATACATGTATATGTATACACATACATATATGCGTATACATACTTTTCTAATTGAAGAACAGCATGAAAATTAACATTTGCATATATGCATGTTATTTCTGTACAGCATTTTTAGGAAGCACTCATCAGAACATGACATTCTCAAACTCCTATGAATATTCTACACATTCTTTACTGCTATTGTTTGGTCATAGATGGATTCTAACTTTATTCTTTGATATGTGCTTTACTCAGTACAGGGATGTAGGGCAGCTGAAGACTGTTGTGGATTTCAGTGTGTACAAGCCAGAGAAAGTAGCACATACACACACACACACGCACACACACACACACACACACACACACACACACACACACACACACACACACACACAGAATGCACATCTAAAAGCAACTTGTAGGATCACAAATTCACATATTTATGTCATCAAGACTGACACTAGACCACCCATTGAACATCATGTGGGTACATGGAAGACGTGCAGGTTTCACACAGAAGGCATCTCTGCCAGGGACAGAACGGGGAACCACATTTTGTGAGGAAGTAATGCTAAGTACTGCATAAGTGTGCCACCCTGATCATAGCATCACTGATAAAATGCTTTCTTTACAAAAGTGCGTTACTCAGTGTAAGCAATATGCATGTTTCCCTGGCTACCACATTTTGTGAGGAAGCAATGCTAAGTACTGCATAAGTGTGCCACCCTGAGCATAGCTTCACTGATAAAATGCTTTCTTTACAAAAGTGCGTTACTCAGTGTAAGCAATATGCATGTTTCCCTGGCTTCTAAATAAACCGTCAGTCCTGCTTAGGCAGAAGCTTATGTCCTATTCCTCCTCAAGCATTCCGAATGAATAAGTCACTTGATTTGAAAAGCAAACATAGTACGCTTCATGGAGTAATGGAAAAAGGTACCCATTTAGATTCCATGTTCTACTTGTAAATTTCTCCTCGGTCTTTAACTAAATACAAATTTTAACGTATTCCTTTTTCTTTTCCTACATATATATCTTAACAGAAGGGAAATTAATTTCCATAAAGACAATGTACCATTTTAGTTGACTTTATTAAAACTGCGTTTCATCCTGTCTTTGTATGAATTCATGTTTACAACTATACATCTCTAATTGTAGTATCCACAAAACAAAGGCAAGTAGAGACCTCCACAATGAAGTATAGGCTTAATTTATTAAAAGAAAACAAGTGCTTTCACGTACATCTAAATACGCTTCCTCAGGTTTTAAAATATAACTCTATGCATCTGCTTTATACCTTAGTCAATCAAATTAAATTCATGAGTCACTTATTTAGTTAATTAATTAAATATTAACTAAAATTTTAAAGCAAAAGTAAAACAACCTAGTTAAAATCTGCATATATATTTAACTGTCTTGTTACATATATAAATTTATAAACTTATAAATTGAACTAAATCAACAACAACATTATTAATATAGTACTTATAAATGTAGCAGTTCTAGGCTTATATATATATATATAAAAAAAAATCTGTATAAAGCATGTGCAAATCGCATAAATGTACACGAAGCTAAAAACTAATAAAGTAATAATGTTAAAACAAACAATGACTAGATCTAAAAATCCTAGTCACAACCCTATTCTATATTAATCAAACTATGCAAAAATTCCTAAATATATATAAAAATGTAAAAAAATTTTATTATAACTAACAACTTGATGAAATTTGATGAAATTTAAAACATTTTTACCTGCGTGTAACTAATACAGGTTTTATACTAACTGATGGTTCAACATGGGATCTCAACCTTAAAATCCAATTTAACTCAACTGTTTCTAGGTAATTCTGACTATCACCCCCCTCTCTTATTAGATCTTATAATTTGTAAGACTCTAAACTTAAAAGTATGATCAGAGTATGTGCCTATATGCTTAGCTAGGGCATTTGTTAGGTTCATTTTCCTTATATCATAGATATGGTTATAAATGCGATCTTTCAACCTTCTAGAGGATAGGCCTACATAATGGGCCCTACATTTTATACAGGTAGCTAAATATATTAAATTCATCGTCTCACAAGTAGCATAAAGGTTAGGTGTAAATGTATAATTTAAATCAGGAACAATGAATTGATGGTCACTAATAATAAACTTGCACATATTGCATTTGTTACAGGGAAATGTACCATATCTCAGTATTTGTCTATTCTTAATGGTTATTCCTGTATTAATTTTCTCGGAACATAATAACCTCTTTAAATTCTTACTATTTCTATATCTAAAGGTAGGTTTTTTACCTACTATATTGCAGATGTCTCGATCTATAAGCAATAAGTCCCAATTTTTCTTTATGATATTGGTAATATATTTAATGTCATTAGTGTATCTAGTGACAAAAACAACCTTCTTATTGTTAAAATTAACCTTAGAGGTATGTTTATTCTTTTTTGTAACAGTTCGATAACCATTTTTAGTATTTAAACTTAAATTTATATCATTTGTAGTTTGTATAGCTTGTTGCATACTTTCTATTACTGAGATAGGGTAACCCCTATCCTGAAATAATTCATTCAGAACTTCGAACTGTGTATTTCTATCTATACTATTTTTGCACAGTTTAGAAATTCTTGTAAACTGATTTCTTACAATATTGAGAAATATAAAACGTGGATGCATACTATTGAACTGTAGTAATGCATTCCTCCAACATGGTTTTCTATATAGTGTAGTGGAAATCAAACCTTCAGTATCTTTAAAAATGGTAATATCTAAGAAGTCTATCTTGGATGGTGATGATTCCATAGTAAACCTTAGAAAATCAGTAGTAGATTCTAAATAGACAACTAATTGTTTTAATAACTTTTGATCACAATTCCAGATGATAAGTATGTCATCCACAAAACGCCTGTACAATACAATATTTTGCATAAATATACTTTTAAACAAAAATAAAGACTCCCAATAATACATAACTAAATTTGCGCACGAGTTTGCACAGGGGGTGCCCATCGCAACCCCCCCATGTCTGTACGTATAAAATATCTTGAAACAGAAAAAGATTATTATTCAACACCATATCTAGCAAGGCACAAATAAGTAATTGTGAGTTCTTATCAAATGTTCCATTTTTATGTAATAGTTCACTAACAGCTTCAATTCCATAATCATTTGGAATTACTGTAAACAGATTTTTAACATCAAGGGTTACTAGTGTAAAAGAAGATGAAACAACATTACTTTCCACTAAATCTTGTAGGTCATTTAACAGCTGATGGGTATCTTTTACAATTGTTGATATGCTTCTAACTAGTGGTCCTAACTTTGATTCTAAGTAACAAGAAATATTTTCCATAACCCACTTTTCACCTGCCACTATAGGGCATATGGGAGGGGGAGAAATACCTTTATGTATCTTCGGAAGTCCCTTTATAAGTGGAATTAATGGATCGTTTACTAAAAAAATAATCATATAATTCCTTTGTTATTTGTCTACACATAAGAAGATCATATAAAGTGTCATGAACCATCCTGATTGTTTTAATAAGTCTACCACTGTCTATAGGTTCATATTTATTGGTATCTTTCAACATGTTTAGCATCAGTTCAGTATAGAAGGTAGCATCCATTAGGACCATTCCACCTCCTTTATCTGCTGGTTTTATAATCAAATTAGAATCTTGAGATAAAGCTCTAAGAGAACTATGTTCATTAGTATCCAGATTGTGATATATATTCTTATATGTAGAATCAGAGAAATATTTATAAAAATCCTTTTCACATAACTGGATAAAACATTCAGTGTTGGAAGAAAAAATAGGAACAAACACACTTTTGCATCTAAAATGACCTTCCATACTAAAATCAACCTCATTAGTGTCCTTATAGTGCAATTTCAAAGATACAGCTCTTGCAAACAGTCGTAAATCAACCAAAATCTCAGCGAGATTACTGTTCTGCGAAGGGATATAGGAGAGACCTTTATTTAAAAGGCTCCTCTCACTTGTGCTCAGTATATGGCTTGAAAGGTTAAAGGCAAGTTCTTTCAATTTCTTTGTCTTCTTCTTACCTCCCTTGCTTCGTCCGAGAACTTCCTCTTCCGTCTGCCTCGACTGCTCGATCTCACTTGGGATTGTGTACGATATTGTACTGGAAGTGGTAAAAAAACACTTTGAATGGTTCCTGAAGCTATTTTTGGTCTCGCTCCATGTTTATTGTAAGTCGAGGGGTCCTGGTCTCTTAAGCCTTCTTGATTCGGAGGCGGCGTGTTCATTACAGGCACAGTATCTGCTCTCTTGCTTCCTCCTTCTGACGTCATTTCCATATTGCTAGGAACCAAAGGCTCATCTGTTTGCGTCGGATTTAAAGGAGCAATATCAAATACACCATGTTGTCTGTTTAGGTTATTGGGTTGATTCACATGATCATTAGTTTGATATTGAGTCTTCGGCCAAACAAAAATATTGATATGTGCTTTACTCAGTACAGGGATGCAGGGCAGCTGAAGACTGTTGTGGATTTTAGTGTGTACAAGCCAGAGAAAGTAGCACATACACACACACACACACACACACACACACACACACACACACACACACACACACACACACACACACACAGAATGCGTATCTAAAAGCAACTTGTAGGATCACAAATTCACATATGTATGTCATCAAGACTGACACTAGACCACCCATTGAACATCATGTGGGTGCATGGAAGACATGCAGATTTCACACAGAAGGCATCTCTGCCAGGGACAGAACGGGGAACCGCATTTTGTGAGGAAGCAATGCTAAGTACTGCATAAGTGTGCCACCCTGATCATAGCTTCACTGATAAAATGCTTTCTTTACAAAAGTGCATTACTCAGTGTAAGCAATATGCATGTTTCCCTGGCTTCTAATTAAACTGTCAGTCCTGCTTAGGCAGAAGCGTATGTCCTATTCCTCCTCAAGCATTCTGAATGAATAAGTCACTTGATTTGAAAAGCAAACACAGTACGCTTCATGGAGTAATGGAAAAAGGTATCCATTTAGATTCCATGTTCTACTTGTAAATTTCTCCTCAGTCTTTAACTAAATACAAATTTTAACGTATTCCTTTTTCTTTTCCTACATATATATCTTAACAGAAGGGAAATTAATTTCCATAAAGACAATGTACCATTTTAGTTGACTTTATCAAAACTGAGTTTCATCCAGTCTTTGTATGAATTCATGTTTACAACTATACATCTCTAATTGTAAGAAACAGCGTTAACTTCTTCCTTTCTACTATTGATGCTTTTCACTATGTATTCCAGTGTTTTTTTAATATTTATTTATTTGCAATTTGTTAACTGAGTAGGTATCTGCTGACCCAGTTCAGTCATGATCCAGGCTCAGGAAGAGCACAAGAGATGTGTACAGCATGCTGGCAGTAAATTTACAGCTTTAAAACAAAAATGCAGTGCCCATAAATAATAGAGATCCAGTAAGTTCACTAGCTTACTTTTGGATTATAGCATAAAAGCACCTCATACACCAGTTTAATAATTACTAATACATCACTGTGTAACCTTTTATTGGAGTTTGTAATTTCATTGCATATAATCTGCAGGGTTTTTGATAATTTTTTTCTTCTTCACCCTGTACACCCTTTTTCAGTTTCCTTGTTTACTATACCAGTAGTTTGGATGGCCTTAGCTCCATTACCTTTTTCTTCATCAACTTTTAATTGGGAAAGTTTTCAGTTTGCTAATTTTGAAACTGTTGACCTCTCTTTACCACAGAATACCACTAATCATGCAGTTTCTATATGCACATGAACAGTGATCCAGTGTGTGTGTGTGTGTGTGTGTGTGTGCTTGTGCATGCGGCCTTTTCTTTATGGCTCTTCAGCTGTGGAGTTAGTATGTGTAAATGAGGGGTATTGGTAGGAGAAGCCTTCCCACATGAGACGTGCAAACGGGTTTACCCCCACGCAAAAAATGATTTTTTTGAGGTACTGATTAGCTAAAAGTGAAGTCGTTTTTTTTTTGTCTGGATGAAACTTGCATATGGGAAGTTTTAGCTTATCTCTGAGTAGGCATGCTTCTAACTTTCCACAGTCTTTCTTAAAATATATTAAGCTATACTCTGTTTCTCATGCAACCTATTGTTGCATCAGTGTGCCACCCTGATCATGGACTGCCAGCTACATAGGTTGCCAGTCTGTTGTTGCCCTAGAACTGAATACTAGCTAGATAGCTTATTTGTTTTCCTGTTTGTTTGGTGTTATGTTGTCCTATCTCGCCTTCCTTCTTACTGATTGGGTTCAGAACTGATCCTCTGTTCTGACTCTGCCACTTACTAAAGCTCAAGGTCTTCCACTGGCTCATGGCTGTATCCCTATCCCATCATGCTATAGTGCAACTCCTCAGATCTCGTTTGCTGCTAAACAGAATGCAGGCTTCCATCTTGGCTCTGGCTAAGTGAACAGCTTTATACTAATTTTTCTCTTGATATTCATTATATTTCTTTAGTTTTTATAGTTTTTTATTGTTTTTATAGTAGTTATTTCTCTAAGTGTTATAGTTAAGACAATTTCATTCTTTGCTGTGCGTTGTTGGCCAGTCATTTTGTTTGGGCTTGTTATCCCCTATCCCAAATAACTGTTAGACCCGTTTAAGTTAGAGGGCTAACTCTGCCCCTTTTAGTTAAAGGGCAGTTTTTTTCCTGTGTGTATTTGCTTAGTGTCTGTTTTTTTTCTTTAATATAAGGGCATCAGCCCATTTAAGTTAGAGGGCTATCACAGCCCATTTTTATTTAGAGAGCAACCTTATACTTATTGCATATTGTTCAATTTAAAAAAAAAAAAAAAAAAGTTTGTTGTTTCACACATTTAGCTCTCCTAGTAGTATTGTACTAGTTGCTTTGCTCTTCAGTGTGTGTTGCTTGTTTAGTTCATAGTAACATGTCAAAAGAGCACAAGGAGTCGAAACCTTCAGGTTTTAAAAAGTGCAGTAAGTGCAGTCAAAAAATGTCTAGTACGGACTCTCACACTATTTCTGTCTATTGTTTGGGAGCAGTTAATTTACAAGGATCCTCCTCAATTTGTCATTCTTTCAGTTCAAGAGTTCTTTTAGAGCATAAGAAAAAGCTGATTGTTAGAGTATTGCTGAAGTCTCCTCTTTCGGGAAGAGTTGGAAGAAGGACCAAGCATGTCAGTATCTAAGGAAATCCCCTTCAACAAAATCTGATAAATCTAAAAGATCTTTTCCCTCTTAGGGACAATCAGAACTGGCTAAAAAAGTGAGCAAAATCATACCTTCGGCACCGACCACTTCGGAACCGACAAAGGCTGTTCCATCGGCTCCAGAGGTATCGGTGCTTATGGAATTTGAAATTAGGAACCGGTCTCCAGAATTGGAACAAGTTAGTCCTATTCTAAGAAGTCAGATTTTACTGCTAGTCAGATCTCCCACCCTTTCCTCTAGGTTCTCTAGGAGTCTTTTGGATGGTTATGTGGATAAGGTGGTATGTAGGGTTCCGAAGACACCAGCGCTGGCTAAACCTCTTTTGGCTCCAACCCAAAGGGATTCAGAGCCAGACAAGACTACTCCATTGACTTCAATTCCTCCTCCAAGCTGACCCGGGACCTCGGGACCTCAAAGCTGGAATGCTCGTCTGGCTGCTGTGGAACCATCAGTGTTGAGAACCATCCCAATATCTTCAGCACCGACCACTGCTTCGACATCCTCGGGGCCTTCCAAGGAGTCTAGGAGCCTACGCTGTCTGGTCGGGTCCGAGGAGGTGAGTTCTATCTGTCATTTTTCGGATCCGAACTTGCCTCTTGGGGCTTTACTGCGGGTGAGCTTGGCTCATACATCGGCTTCAGACCCAACCCCCTTAGTACCAGTGATTTCTTCTGGCTCTTCGGAGCTGGAGGGATCATTGGATCAGGGGAGGGGGGAGTGCTGTCTCCCCAGGCAGCTCCACTCAGAGGATCTGACATTCCTCCTCCTAAAGTGCCAGTGTCTGTCTCTGCACCACACCATCCACAGGCCAATGGAGACCCTAGGCCTCAGGTTACCCCATCGGGTGAACCCCTCTCTTCCAAAACCTCTCCAGAATACGCTTCTGAAGACATCCTTTGCAAGAGACTCTGCAAGACGAAGCACCTGGACTCCCTAGAGGACTCAGTCACCTTGGACACAGACCTCAATGAGTCAGAAGCATCCCCACGGTCGCCCACTGAGGATGTCTCCTTTGCAGACATCCTAGAAATATTTAAACAGAGAGGTGGCTGGAAGCCCATCAACCCTTCTGATGAGGAGTCTGTTTACCTGAAGGCCTTTAGGTCTCACACTTCAGCAACTTGGGTGTCTCCGCCTTTCCATGAGCTCATGGAATTAATCGAAAGGCGTGGGAGCTTCCAGATGCAGTGGAGCCTGTCCCTAGGAGGCCAAATAAATTTATCACAGCCCCTGCAGACAAGGAATTTTTAACTAAAGGTGTCCCTGTAGATGCTATGGTGGTGGCAGCAGCAGCAGCAACCAAGAAGGAGCTTTCTGAAACATCCTCATCTGCCCATCCTCCGAATAAAGACTCTCGTACAATGGATAGATATGGAAAGTGCATGTTCTCTTCAGTGACGTTTACCCTCAGATGCCTGAATTACCTGATGCATTTTACAAGGCTACAAAGGTATCTCCTGAATGAGCTAGGAGATTCTCTTCGAGGTACAGTAGCTGCGGGGGTCTCAGACAAGGTATCCTCCCAGCTCTCCACCTTAAATTCCATTAACTCTTCCATGAGACTCATTTAGTATGCAGCAGATGGAGTGAGTTGGTCAGTTGGTTCCTTATGGAGACATTCCTGGATGTGTTTATGTGACTTTGCAGAACCCTTCAAGTCTTTTTTTGTTAATGCCCCATTTGATGGCTTATCCTTGCTTGGGCCTAAAGTTAAGGAGATGCTAACCAGATATGAGCAAGAAGGAAAGACTCCTCTCTGCCATAGGAGTGCATTTTTCTGTACCTTTAAGACCTTATCCTAAAGGCCAGAAGGGGGAAAGGTGTTCCGGAAATCCCAGAGAGCTTTCCAGGACACACGTGGTGATTGTTCCCCCAGGGCCAGAGGGGGAAATACTAATGGAAGACACCACCCATGTGGTAGAGGGGGTCCGCAAAATCAGGGCGACAGGGATTTGTTCAGTGGCAGGCCCTTTCAGCACTCCTGAAAGGAGGCCCATCTGTCCAACTCTGGAGGTAGTCGGGGAGGCACTTAACTTTGTACCCAGAAGCCTGGCTGGAAATAACAAGAGACAAGAGGGTACAAAAAAAATCATATCCAGAAGCTGCTCTATACCCTTTTCTCTTCCCATACCAAAAATAAACAAAATCCTGGATGTTCCACCCAGTCAAAGGGATCAAGCAACCTTAGAAATTCAGAAGTTGCTAGACAAAAGAGTCATTGAAAAGGTCCCCGCAGACCAAATAGGATTTTTTAGTACCAAAAAGAACAGGGGACTGGAGGCCAATTTTGTATCACAGTAAATTAAACTAATCAGTAAAAGAACAAGTTCTGGATGATGACATTGCATTCAATTCTTCCCTTTTTGGGAAAAGACAATTGGATGTGCTCTATAGACTTCCAGGATGTGTACTACCATGGACAGGCCATCCAGGAGTCACCTGCACTTCCAGCTGGTAGCCAGTCATTACCAGTTCAGAGCTCTGCCTTTTGGTCTCACTACAGCCCCCAGAGTATTCACCAAATGTATGGCAGTAGTGATGGCTCACCTGAGACATCTAGCACTATGGGTGTTTCCTTATCTAGATGACTGGCTCCTAACTGCCACCACCAAACACCTACTTCTAGAGGTGAGAAACACCACTTTATCTCTCTGCTCTTGCCTAGGAATCATGATAAACTACGAAAAATCTGCCTTGTTGCCATCACAATGTATCATATTGATAGGAACACACATAGATACTGTAAACATAATAGCAAAATTACCTGCAGAAAGAGTTTCAGTTCTGAGACAACAAGTATTCATCAGGACAAGAGTAAAGGCGAGAACAGTTCTAAAGGTCTTGGGCACCATGGCAGCAGCTATAAGTTTAGTTCCACTAGCACGCATGCACATGAGAATTCTGCAATGGCTACTTTCCACACAATGGTCTTTACAAGAGCTACTCATGTCTCACCAAATTTTGTTAACAGAGCATTGCAAGAAGGACCTTTGCTGGTGGCTCCACTCCACTCATGTAACTTCAGGTCAACCCTTTCTTCCACCACAGCTGGTGGCAACAGTGATCATGGATGCTTCCCAGATAGGGTGGGGGGACATTATCTGGTCAAGACAGTCCAAGGTATCTGTCAGGATTACGAGGCTGATTTGCATATCAATGTCCCAGAGATGAGAGCAGTGCTTCTAATTTTGCAGGCACTCCAAGACTCTCTACCACTAGGAACAATTGCAATACAGACAGACAACATGTCAGTTGTTTGGTACATAAACAAACAGGGAGGCACCAGATCTTATTCCCTATGTCGAGAGGCCCTCAGAGTAGTGCAGTGGGCAATTTCCTCCCAACGCTTTCTTATAGCAACACACATCCCAGGGAAATCCAACGAGATAGCAGACAAACTGAGCAGGTCAATTCTCATGCCTCACGAGTGGTCCCTAAAGCAAGAAGCAGTGGACACGATCTTCTGCAGATGGGGCCAGCCTTGCTGCAACCTTTTTGCCACCTCCATGAATGCCAAATGCAGCAGCTATTTTGCCCTGATCCCCCCTCTGGGGGAGTTGCTAAGGGACGCACTTGTACATGATTGGCCCTCAGGACTCCTTTATGCTTTCCTGCCCTTTCCTCTAAGTCCCAAGGTTCTTCAGAAAGCCAGCTCATTGGGAAGCAACCTGATTCTGATTGCACCATACTGGCCTCATCAGATTTGGTTTCCCTTCCTTTGGCTTCATCTTCAGGAGGAGCTGTGGGTCCTCTACCCAGTTCCAGACCTCCTGACTCAAACATCGGGGACGCTTCGCCCATCTCTTCAGACCCTCAAACTGACAGCTTGGCTGCTCCAATTATGAATATAGCCAGGCTTCCTAATCTCCCACACTCAGTCAATGCATATCTTGATATCTTCTCATAAGGCTTCAACCAAAAGATTATATATCAGCAAATGGAAAATATTTTCTTCATGAACAATGACAAAACATATTTACCCCTTTTCTGCTCCCATAGCTACTACTATTGAGTTTCTAGCCAAATTGTTTAATGAAGACACTGCTGCAGCCACCATCCGAATTAAACTTGCAGCTATATCTAATTTCCATATCAGCGATCTCTTCTCTAACCTGATGTCTCACAAACTATGCAAAGCTTTTCTGAAAGGTACTGTTTTATTAAGGCCACCCATAAGAGCACCTCTACCTCCATGGGACCTAAATTTTGTTCTAGCCTATTTGATCCTTTCCCTGTTTGAACCTGCCTCATCTTGTGATCTAAAAATTTTAACCTGGAGAACAGCGTTGTTGATTGCTATCACTTCTGCCAGAAGAGTTTCAGAATTGCAAGCATTGTGCATCAAGCCACCTTATATGATTTTTCATAAAGACAGAGTCTCCCTTAGAACAAACCCATCACTTACTTGGCAGGGGAGATACTGTGATCGAGAAGATGGTTTTCCCAGGGCGAGGCTCATTTCTACACAAAGTATGTTCTGAGTCAAACTTGAATCAATCCATTGAGTAAGAGCCATGGCTACATCATCTGCTTTTTGAGCTAGGCTGCCACTTGATAGTATTTGTGCTGCGGCTACCTGGGCAACGCCTCATACCTTTATCACTCTTTACAAAGTTGATTTGGCCTCCAGGGACAGGGCCTCCTTTGGATCCACTGTCATGAAGAATATACTCTCGTGAGCCACCCAAGTAATATGGTGCTAGGGACACTGTCCCAACCAGTAAGAAGAAAGGTGAGATAGGATAACATAACATAAAGAAGATATGTACTGGACAGCAAACCTGAAACGTTATGGTGAGTACATAACTTCTTTTTTTTATGGTGTCAGATATTGTGATCTTTGAGAAAACAAATACAGATATTGCATAATAAATGATCTATAGTTCCCACTGATGCTGTGCTGAATATATAAATCTATGAAGTGGGTGTTGCCTAATGTACTAGAGATTTGATCAGTTACACTTGGGCTAAAAGTTACCTGTGCTGCAAGGGATATGTACTGTTTGGACTGTTTTCCCATTCCTTCAGTACAGAGTACTTGTATAACAAAATGTACCACAGTGTTAGTGCAGCATGCATGTCTGAAAATGGTTTTCCTAAAACTAGTAGAGGGTTTGTCACTTTGATTTCTGTTGAATGCAGCAATTTGTCTCACAGCTTCAGGAGCTTGGGTTTAGTTGAGACATCAAGTTAGTCACAAGCATTTGCATGTTTTCCTTGTGTCTGTATTGGGTTTCCCTGGGAACTTCAGATGTTATGTAGTCCTATCTCGCCTACATTCTTACCCGTGGGTTCAGAGCCGAATATCGGCTCTGACTCGGCCAGACTTTTCTAGCTCGAAGTCTTCTATTGGCTGGGCTAAGCAGGTATCCCATGGTGCACTGCTCCATATCCCCAGATCTCGTTTGCTGCTCGTGTAGCTCGGACGTGGTCTCGCTCTTGGCTGTGGCTAAGTACCTTTTTTCTTGTCTTAAGAAAAATTTATTGTTTTAAACAAAAAGCTATTTTCATAGCTATTGTCCTTAGTGTTGTTTAGCATTTTGGTAGTGTGTTTGTTTTGTGGTATCCCGATAACTGTTTCCTTGGGCTAGGCTCGTTTCAGTTAGAGGACCTAGTCCTTTCATCCTTCTGTTGTTAAACCATTTAAATTAAAGGTTTGTTTTTCAGTTCTCCTACTCTTGTAGTCATAAACCGTTTTAATTAGAGGTTTTTGACTTAGTTGGTCTCAGTGTGTCTCTCTAGAGTATGTGTACTGTTTCTACTTTGACTGATTTCCACGTTTTTTTGTGGTGTTGAGTGTCTGAGTTTTCCTGTTAGACTTTCTCTTGGGTCGCATTGTTGGTGTTTCTGGTGAATATGTCTAAAGATTCCAAAGAGCACAAACCTTCCGGTTTCAAAAAGTGCTCTAAATGTGGGTACAAAATGTCCATCACCGATGGGCATTCTATTTGTGTCTATTGCCTGGGATCTATTCATCTGCAGGAGTCCTGCAGCTTTTGCCATGCATTCATCCCAGAGTGCTCCAAGAGAGAAAGAATAAGCTGATCCTAAAGGGACTCTTGAAACCCTCTTTCAAAGAGGTCTTAGATTCTTCTCCCAGTACTAAGTCTAAATCATCCAAGTCAAAAAAGAGATCTCCAGCTCCATCAGCTTCATCGGAGCCTCCGGAGAAAGTCACAAAAATTGCATCGACCTCCTCGGCTCCACTGTCCTTGGGGTCACAGGAAGTGTTGGTGTTGATGGAACCGGCATCGGCTCCTGTTATTTTGGAACCTCTTCGTAGCCGATCACCCAGTCTCAGACCAGTCTCTCCTGAGAGGAGATCTCAATCTCCCTCCCTGTCCTCCAAATCCTCCAGGACCCTTTCGGATGTGGATGTTGATAGGGTGGTCCAGAGGCTCCTCCAGTCACCGGTTTTGGCAAAATTGTTTTCGGCTCTGGCCCAGTCGGCTCCGGAGCCCATCATGACCCCTGCTTCGATCATTCCTACTCTGAGCACATCTCTGTCTTCAGAGCCGGAGTGTTCCGCGCTGTGTGATGTTGCTAGTCTGGTTCCGATGGCCCCTCCGGCTCCATCGGTACCGACATCGGCTCCGACCCTATCGGCTCCGTCCTTGGGGTTTGGGACTCGGGATTCTTCATTCGGACCCGAGGGGGACATCTCGGGACATATTTTGATTCAGAGTCTCCCTCTCAGTGCCTCAGCTCGGGGAATTCCGACTCCCGTCGTGGTCTCGGAGGCTGGCCGGTCCTTGGACTCAGGGGGACCAGCCTTTGAGGCCATGCAGACTGCGCTGGCCAGATCGTCAGCTACTTCAGGCAGATCGGTCACTCTGTCCCCCACCACTCCGGTGAGAGCCTTTGATCACCACCTATCCATGAACAGCAGAACACCAAGGCCTAGGGATACCCCCACTGGTGGTCCCCAACTTTCTGAGGGCCCTTCAGAGTTTGTGCCTGAGGAGCCCCCTAGAAAGAAAACATGCAAGAGGAAGCACATAGACTCCCAGGACGAGTCCCTCACCTCTGATACTGACCTCGAGGAATCAGAGGGGTCCCCCAAGTCATCCTCTGATGATGTTTCCTTCTCCGACATCCTGGAGATACTGAAACAAAGAGGTGACTTGCCTTCCAAAGCCCCTTCCGAGGAGGAGTCAGTCTTCCTTAAGGGCTTTGGTGCTCAGCCCTCCACCTCCTGGGTGTCCCCACCCTTCGATGAGTTCCTTGATTTAATTTGTCGAAGGGTGTGGGAAAACCCTGATTATGTGGAGCCCGTACCCAGGCACCCCAACAAGTTTCTTTCTGCTCCCCAGGGTAAGGAGTTCTTGTCCAAAGGAGTCCCTGTAGATGCCATGGTGGTGGTGGCGGCCACTCAGAAGGAAGTAGCAGAGACCTCTTCCTTCATCCATCCTCCTAACAAGGGTCTAGGACCATGGACCAGTATGGGAAGCGTACCCTCTTGTCAGCAACCTTTACCTTACGGTCGCTGAACTATCCGTCTCATTTCACTCGGCTCCAGAGAGATCTCCTTAAGGAGTTAGGAGATACTCTTGCAGGTAACGTCCCTGAGGCGGTGGCCCAGATGGTTAACTTCCAGGTGTCTACCCTCAATTCCATTGTCAACTCCTCCATGCGGCTCATTTCGTATGCAGTCGAGGGAGCGAGTAGGGCAGCAAGCTCAGGAGTCGTCCTTAGAAGGCAAGCCTGGCTGCGCCTGTGTCACTTTGCAGAGGCCTTCAAGTCTTCCTTTACTGACACCCCCTTTGATGGTTCTTCTCTGTTCGGAACCAAAGTGAAAGAAACCCTCACCAGGTGCGAACAAGAGGGGAAGACCCTGTCTGCCGTAGGGGTCCATTTTTCCCTTCCTTCTAGGCCTTACCCCAAGGCCCAGCGGGGTGGGAAGATGTGGTTCAAGAAATCACAGAGTTTTTTTTCCTGCCGCACAAGGCGAGTCCCCATCCAGAGGCAGAGGAGGTTATTCAGGGAGATGCCGCCCTAGAGGCAGAGGGGGCCCCTGCAATTCGGTAGACCGTGATTCCTTTTGCGGCTCCCCCTACACTAGTTCCTGAGGGAGTGCCCAGCTGTGCTTATCCAGAACCAGTCAGGGGTTGAATTTCATTATATCCGGAAGCCTGGAAAAGCATCACCCAGGACCGATGGCTATTACGAATAATTTCTGGAGGTTACCTCATTCTGTTTACATCAGACCCTCCCATCAATCAGAAATATCCCAGACATTCCACCCAGTCAAAGGGATCAAGCAGCCTTGGAGGTTTCAAAGCTGCTAGGAAAAGGAGCCATCCAGAGTGTTCCCCTCAGACCAAATCGGATTAGGGACTTACTCAAGATTCTTTTTGGTGCCAAAAAGAACAGGGGACCTGAGACCCATATTAGATCTCAGCCAACTAAACAACTATGTACAGAAGTCCAAGTTCCATATGGTCACACTATAATCGATTTTCCCATTGTTGGGAGAGGAGGTATGGATGTGCTCCATCGACCTCAAGGATGCTTACTACCATGTAAAAATGGACAGGGCATCCAGGAGACACCTACGCTTCTGGCTGGGAGCCAGTCATTTCCAGTTTCGAGCACTGCCCTTTGGTCTCACCACAGCCCCCAGGGTGTTCACCAAGTGCATGGCAGTGGTGACGGTTCACTTGAGACATCGGGGATTCCAAGTGTTTCCGTATCTGGATGACTGGCTCCTTACCACCCCCATCAGGCATCAACTAGACCAAACCAGGGATGCTACCATCACTCTATGTCAACAGTTGGGCATAACACTAAATTGGGAAAAATCTGCTTTGTTGCCCTCGCAGTGTGTCACCTTTATAGGCGCAGAATTAGACACCATTCGAATGTGAGCATTTTTACTGCAGGAGAGGATCAGAATCTTAGAACAACAAATACACATCCTGATGCCCCTGAAGAAAGCAAAAGCAAGATGGGTTCTCCAACTCCTGGGGACCATGGCAGCAACAATTATGTTGGTCCCTCTAGCGAGATTGCACATGAGACTTCTCCAATGGCTTCTCTTTGTTCAATGGTCTCTCCAAAAATTTCCACTTTCTCACCCCATTTTGCTCATGGACAGATGCAAACAAGACCTCAGTTGGTGGCTTTGCACCAACAATTTGGATGGGGGAAGGCCCTTTGTTCCACCCATCCAGTTGCCACAGAGACCACGGATGCTTCCCAGATGGGGTGGGGGGGCATTATCTTTGCAGGACAGTCCAAGGCACGTGGCAAGATCACGAGATACATCTGCATATCAACGTCCTAGAGATGAGAGCAGTGCTACTTGCGTTACAGGCACTTCAGAGCTTTCTACCTCTAGTGACGATTACAGTACATTCAGACAACATAAATCCAAAACAGGTTAGAGGAATCCGCAACACAGTCCGAAAATGATCAAATAACACTGTTTATTCCACTGTTTTAAGCGCTTTTCATCAGCCTGATAGCAAACTTCTTCAGAAACCAATGAAACCAGTTTCTGAAGAAGTTTGCTATCAGGCTGACGAAAAGCACTTAAAACAGTGGAATAAACTGTGTTATTTGACTGTTTTTCGACTGTGTTGATGATTTCTCAAACCTGTTTTGGATTTATTTCATTTTTCTGCTTTGTTTGTGTTCACACTCAGACAACATGTCAGTAGTGTGGTATCTAAACAAGCAAGGGGGAACCAGGTCTTACCCCCTGTGCAGAGAGGCCATGTGAGTGTGGCAGTGGGCCGTAACTTCCCAACATTTTCTGGTGGCAATGCACATTCCGGAGAAGTCCATCGTGATTGCGGACAGGCTAAGCAGAGCTATTCTGATGCCTTACGATTGGTCCCTGAATCGTCTGATTGCAGAACGAATCTTCAGCAGATGAGGTCAGCCTTGCTGCAACCTTTTTGCCATCCCCATCAATGCCAAATGCAGCAACTACTTCACGCTGATCCCCCCACAGGGGGAGTCACCCAGGGACGCTCTGGTTCATGATTGGCCCTCTGGTCTGCTTTATGCTTTCCCTCCATTTCCCTTGCTCTCAAAGGTGATTCAGAAAGTGCAATCCTTGGGAAGCAGAATGATTCTGATTGCTCCACACTGGCCTCGTCAAGTCTGGTTCCCTTTTCTTCAACCATACATTGTGGACACTCCTTGGATTCTGGACCCTCAACCAGATTTATTGACACACATGTCGGGACAGTTCCATCCCTCTCTGATGATCCTCCGGTTGACAGCCTGGCTACTCCACTTCCGTCGTTAGTTAGGCTTCATAAATTTTCACCGGAAGTGGTTCACATTTTATCTTCCTCTCATAAGCCATCTGCTAGGAAGATTTATTCCAGCAAATGGAAGAGGTTTTCTATTTTGGTGCATACCCAAGGAATTGATCCTTACACAGCTCCAGTTGCTTCAGTCTTGGAGTTTTTGTCTATGCTTTTCCATCAGGGTTCCGCATCAGCTACCATCAAAGTTCAATTGGCTGCGATCTCTAATTTTCATGTAGCGAATGAGCCTAGTCTCATGGCTCATAGACTCTGCAAGGCATTCCTGAAGGGTACTCTGTTACTCCGTCCCCCGGTCTCCGAACCTATCATGCCCTGGGATCTCAATTTTGTTCTACAAGCCCTTACTTCACCACCTTTCGAGCCTGCAGCTACCTGTGAATTGAAATTCCTGACCTGGAAAACAACCTTCTTAACAGCAATCACTTCAGCAAGGAGAGTTTCAGAAATTCAAGCTCTCTCTATCAAACCTCTATACTTAATCTTCCATAAGGACAGGGTTTCTCTTAGACCAAACCCTTCTTTTCTTCCTAAAGTGGCTTCCGTGTCTAATCTTAATAAATCCACTGAGTTGCCTGTACTCTTTCCTCAATTTTCAAACAAGGCAGAATTTAAATTTCATCAATTGGATGTACACAGACAGTTACGTTTCTATCTGCACCGAACAAAAGATATCCGGAAGTCGGATCGACTATTTGTCTCCTTTTCAGAAAACAAAATTGGGTCCCCGGTCTCCAAGGTCACCATATCCAGATGGATATCTAGTTGCATATCTTTCGCCTACCAAGCGGGAAGAAAAGATCTGCCATTTCCGGTCAAGGCTCACTCTACTTGGGATGTTTCTACTTCTACAGCCTATCAGGCCAGATTATCAATGGATGATATATGTGCTGCAGCTACTTGGGCTTCTCCTCACACATGTGTTTCTCATTACAAATTGGACATGGTTTCTAGGGGCTGGTCGTCCTTTGGCTCCACAGTACTCAGGAATATTTTCCTATGAGCCATCCAGGATGTAGGTGCTAGGGATGCTGTCCCACGGGTAAGAATGTAGGCGAGATAGGACTACTTAACATCAGGAAGTTATGTACTCACCATAACGTTTGATGTATGTAGTCCATCTCGCCTCACATTCTTACTTACCCGCCCACCTTCCCCCTTCCTGGAGGATCTGGAGGTTAGGTTGTTATTTACAGAGTTTCCTTTACTTTAGCTTATTCTTTTTATCTGGATGTTGTGTATGCATGGGGTATGAATGAGTATTGCGGCAAACTAGATCTGGGGATATGGAGCAATGCACCATGGGATACCTGCTTAGCCCAGCCAATAGAAGACTTTGAGCTAGAAAAGTTTGGCCGAGTTGGAGCCGATATTCGGCTCCAAACCCACGGGTAAGAATGTGAGGCGAGATGGACTACATACATCGAACGTTATGGTGAGTACATAACTTCCTGTTTCCTTTCATATCTCCAAAGTATGCTAATGGACTGACTACTCTGAACTGTGCACATATATTGCATTTACATCTGCATTTCGAGTCCAGGCCAAAACGGGTCTATAAAAGATCAGGGCAGAGTGTAAGTGGAAGAGAAGGAATTGATGGGAATATGTAGGATTTGTCAGGATAAAAAAATGTGTCTCATTAAATCTGGATAACTGAGGATTTGAAGCAGCTCCTGTCTAAATATTGCATGTTAATTTCATCCTCTAGGAATTCCAGTACATATGAATTGCAATTTGTTTGTTAAATTAATCCAAGAAATAGACAACTGTCCATTTCTGCCCTACCCCATACACTCATCTGTAATGTTTTACATTGATTATTATGTTTACATTAGTTTGAATGATAATTCAGTTTTGATTTCAGAGACTATAATGTGCCCACCTTTGATAAGTTATGTTTTATAGAATTATTCTTGTAATTATGGAACAATCAATGTGACTCGACTCTGAGTGGATTCTTTGTGCAATTTAAAGCTACGAGAATTTCAGACTAATAGACAAAATCATATATTTTTATCAAATGGAAAAGAAAGCTATATTCCATCATTCTAATTTGTCTGTGTTGCATTTTGAGATGTATTCTAATTATCCAAAAACATTATTTCAACTCTACCAAAGAATGGAATTTAAAAGTATTTTCTTTTTAACAAACTTGCTATTTTGTATTAATCTTACTTCTGGCAGCTCTGCACATATTGCTTTGCCTCTTTTTATATAGTATTGATTTATTTATTTTTTAACTTGTGTAGCTTTGAAGGGTTTGATGGTAATATTTGTTTCAAGTTATCCTGGCTGTATTGGCTGCTTTAGTGGCTCCAGGACCTGCAGTTTTGTTTGTATTTTTCTGTGTTAGGACATCTGCAAACAAATTTGAGATGTTAAGTTGTCTCTTTTGCCTTCATTCTTGTTGGTTGGGTTCGGAGCCGATCTTCAGCTCTGACTCGGCCATTTTCTAAAGCGCGAGAGCTACTTACTGGCTCAAGGCCTCCCTATATCCCACAATGCCTGGCGCTAGACCCCCAGATCTCGTTTTCCGCTTCAGCTACGAGGTTGCGCTTTACTGGCTCAGGTCGTATTCTTCTTGTGTTTATTGTTTGGGTGCCCTAAACTTGCAGGACTCTTGCTCGGTATGTCATGCCTTTAGTCCGAGAGTCCTGCAGGAGCGTAGGAGCAAGTTAATTCTTAGGGGGTTACTAAAACCCGAGGGGTCTCCGGCGAAGTCTCAGCCAGCGAAAACCCCTAAGCCCACCAAGCCGTCGGCTCCCAGTATGGAGCCGTTGCCAGGTGGAGCGTCTGCTTCAATTTCAGTTCCGGCCGGAACCGAAGTATCTAAATCTCTCTCAGCTCCGACCTTGGTGTCGGAGCCATCAGGGAGCTGTAAGCGATTCAGGTCGCCATCCCTAAAGTCGATTCGCTCGGCTCCGGGATCGCCTTTGCTACAGTCTGAAAGAAGCCATCAGTCCCACTCTTCTCTGTCCTCAAGGCTATCCGATCATGACTTGGAGAGAGTGGTTAGTAGACTCCTCAAATCGCAGGCCCTGGCTAAAATGTTAACTAGCCCTCCTCATCAGGGGCTGTGGCTGTTCCTGTTTTTGAAGTAGTTCCTCCTCCGACTCCTCCTGTAAGTTTGGAGCCGGAGCTTGTTGGGGCTCGGATCCTGGAAACGTCGGCGTCGATGCTTCCCCTTTCTGCTCCTTCGTTGGCTCTGATTTTGTCAATGGTTCCGTCCTTGGAGGGATCTGGGCGCCAAGACACCCTCGTCGGCTCTGAGGGGGCGAGTGGCATCGAACCCTTGTCTGACCCCGTTCTCCCTCTCGGAGCCTCGGCGCGGGTAAGCTCGGCTCCTATATCAGCCTCGGAGCTGTCCCTTTTGGTGCCGGAGAGGATTCCTGTCTCTTCAGAGTGGGGGCCCTCTTCTCTGCCGGACAGGGGTGCCTTCGAGGTCATGAGGAGCGTGCTGACATCTGAGTCTGCACCTCAATCAGCCCCTTCAACTCCTCCCCCCAGGGTACCTGCTTCAGTCTCTGCCCCTTCTCTAGACCCCAAGCGAGGGGATCAAATGCTCCAGGTCACCCCACTGGGTGTATCTTCCTCTTCCGAGGCCTCCCGTGAGTTTTTAGAGGAGCCCCCTCGAAAGAAGAAATGTAAGAGGAAACATGTTGACTCCTCAGTCTATCACGTCAGATACTGACTTGGAGGATTCGGAAGGATCCCCAAGATCCCCCTCTGAAAATGTCTCTTTCTCAGACATCCTTGAGATCCTTAAGCAGAGGGGGAACTGGTCTGCCCTTAACCCTTCTGAGGACGAGACGATATACTTGGATGCATTTGGTTCTCGCCCCACCACCTCCTGGGTGTCTCCGCCTTTCGATCCATTAATGGAAGTGGTGGCTCGGAAGGCGTGGTCAGCTCCGGACACACTGGAACCAACCCCCCGCAGGCCCACTAAGTGTATTATGGCCCCTCAAGATGAACAGTTTTTAACAAAGGGTGTCCCCGTTGATGCCATGGTGGTAGCAGCTGCCACGAAAAAGCAGTTGGCTGACACTTCTGTACCTGTCCATCCCCCTAATAAAGAGTCTAGGATGATGGATAGATACAGGAAGCGGATGTTTTCCTCAGCGACCTTCTCCATGCGGTCGCTGAATTATTTGTGCCACTTCACCCGTCTTCAGAGGGATCTCCTCAAGGAGCTAGGAGATACCTTGCAAGATCCATCAGCTGCGGGGGCTCAAGACAAGATAAACTTCCAGCTGGCGACTCTTAATTCTATCGTTAACTCCTCCATGCGGCTCATTTCGTATGCGGCTGATGGAGCGAGTAGAGCCGCAGGCACAGGCGTGGCTTTGAGAAGACATGCCTGAATGTGGTTATGTAACTTCGCTGATCCCTTCAAGGCATCTTTCACCAACACCCCTTTTGATGGTTCAGCTCTGTTTGGACCTCAGGTAAAAGATACACTTACCAGATGTGAGCAGGAAGGCAAGACTCTCTCTGCCGTGGGAGTCCATTTCTCCACTCCCTCTAGACCATACCCTAAGGGTCAGAAGAGTGGAAAGATGTGGTTCTGGAAACCCCAGGGAGCTATGCCTGACACACGTGGCGAGTTTCCCTCCAGAAGCAGAGGAAGGAACGACAATAGATGCCGCCTGTGGGGCAGAGGGGGTCCGCAGAATCAGGGCAGCAGAGAATCTTTCTCTGACAAGCCCTTCCAGCACCCCTGAGGGGCTGCCTGGCTGTCCGCCTTCAGAGGCAGTCGGGGGAAGGTTGTCTCTATACCCAGAAGCCTGGTGTCTCATCACTTGAGACAGATGGGTACAGTCTGTCATATCCGGAGGTTACAAAATCCCATTTGTCCACACCCCCTTAAAATCAAACAACCCCATTCCAGATGTTCCACCCAGTCTAAGGGAACAGGAAGTACAAGAAATTTCAAGACTGCTAAAAAAACAGGCCATCCAACAAGTCCCAGCAGACCAGCAAGGATCCAGAATTTACTCAAAGTTCTTTTTGGTACCAAAAAAGACAGGGGACTGGTGACCCATTTTGGATATCAGCAGACTAAACAAGTCTGTTCAAAGAACGAAGTTCTGGATGGTCACGCTTCAGTCCATTATACCCTTTTTGGGTCAGGACAATTGGATGTGCTCCATAGATCTTCAAGATGCATACTACCACATCAAAATGGACAGGCGTTCCAGAAGGTTTCTCCGCTTCCGGCTGGGAGCCAGTCATTACCAGTTCAGAGCCCTGCCCTTTGGTCTCACCATAGCCCCCAGGGTGTTCATCAAATGCATGGCAGTAGTTACCGCTCACCTGAGATGGCAAGGATTTCAGGTGTTACCATATCTAGACGACTGGCTCCTTACTGCTACCACCAGACATCAATTGCTGAGAGCCAGGGATTATACCATCCAAACATTCTCCAACCTAGGTATCTCAATAAATTTTGAAAAGTCTGCATTATCACCTTGTCAGTCTTTAACCTTTGTAGGCGCAAGATTAAATACGAAAGATCTGTCCGCAAGACTTCCAGTAGACAGAGTGGCAGACATTCGTCGACATGTACAGGTATTATTAGGATGCAGAAAGATTCAGGCCAGATTCATCCTAAAAACCTTGGGTCTCATGGCAGCAGCGATCTTATTAGTTCCCCTGGCTCGTTTTCACATGAGGATTCTCCAGTGGATGCTTTTCACCCAATGGTCCTTTCAACAACTTCCTTTGTCTCACAAAATAATAATCACACAGTCATGCAAAGACCAACTGACTTGGTGGATGGTCTCTTAATCAGTACCCCAGGGCAGACCATTTGTCCTTCCTCCTCCAGTTGCCACGGTAACCACGGATGCCTCCCTGATTGGGTGGGGTGGGGGCATTTTCAGGGCAGGACTGTCCAGTGCACCTGGCAACCCCACGAGTACCACTTGCACATAAACGTCTTGGAGATGAGGGCAGTGCTTTTAGCATTATAAGCTCTTCAGAACTCTCTACCCACTGGGACTATTACAATTCAGACAGACAATATGTCTGTAGTGTGGTACATCAACAAGCAGGGCGGAACCAAGTCATATCCCTTATGTCGAGAAGCACTCAGACTATGGCAGTGGGTGATCTCCTCTCAACAGTTTCTGACAGCAACGCACATCCCTGGGAAGTCCAGCATCATAGCGGACAGGCTAAGCAGAGCTATTCTCATGCCTCATGAGTGGTCTCTCATCCGGACAGTAGCAGATAAAATCTTCCACAAATGGGGTCAGCCTTGCTGCGACCTTTTCGCAACTCCTCTCAACAGCAAGTGTGACAGTTTCTTCACTCTCTTCCCTCTTCCCAGACACTCCCCCAGAGACGCTCTAGTTCACGATTGGCCCCAGGGACTACTGTATGCATTCCCACCCTTTCTACTAATTCCCAAACTAATTCAGAAAGCTACCGTGCTGGGTTGCAGGATGATCCTCATTGCCCCCTACTAGCCTCAACAAATCTGGTTCCCATTCCTGCATCATCACCTTCTAGAGCAGTCTTGGAATCTGGACCCAGTTGTAGACCTCCTGATCCATCAGTCTGGCAGGCTGCATCAATCTCTTCAGTCTCTCAACCTCACTGCTTGGTTGCTCCGCTTCCAACCTTAGCCAGGCTTCCCAGTATTTCCAATTCAGTGCGTGAGATTATCCTTTCTTCGCACAAACCTACAACCAGGAAGACTTATGCTAGTAAGTGGAAACGTTTCTCTTTCTGGCTAGAAATATAGATCCCTTCACGGCCCCTGTCCATAACGTTCTGGACTTTTTAGCAGAACTTTTTCAAGCAGGCTCCTCTTCGGCCACCATTAGAGTTCAATTAGCGGAAATCTCTAATTTCCATACGGGCCTGTCAGAAACCAGCATCATGTCCCATAAGCTTTGCAAAGCCTTTCTGAAAGGAACAATCTTGCTCAGGCCTCCAGTGAGAGATCCTCCACCTCCGTGGGACTTAAATTTGATCCTAGCTTCCTTGATACTGCCTCCCTTTGAACCGGCAGCTTCCTGTTCCTTGAAATTGCTTACTTGGAAAACCCTCTTTTTGGTGGCCATTACTTCAGCAAGGAGAGTTTCTGAACTTCAAGCCCTTTGTGTTCGTCCTCCTTACCTAGTTTTCCATAAGGAGAGAGTTTCACTCAGGGCTAATCCTTCATTCCTTCCTAAAGTCCCCTCCAAAATTAATTTGAATCAATCCATCGATCTGCCAGTCTTTTTTCCAAATTATTCCAACAAAGCTGAACACAAATTACACCAGTTGGATGTTCATAGGCAATTATGTTTCTATTTGCATAGGACTGAGCAAATAAGGAAATCAGACCAACTCTTCCTGTCCTATGCGGAGGGTAAGCAGGGTCGACCAGTATCTAAAGTAACCTTATCCAGGTGGTTGTCCTCTATTATTACCCTTGTTTATCAGTTGAGGAATAAAGAACTCCGTGCTAAACCTAAAGGCCACTCTACTAGGGCTTTAGCTACGTCGGTAGCTTTTCAATCAAGACTACCTATGGAAGCCATTTGTGTGGCGGCCACATGGGCCACCCCTCATACCTTCATTTCACATTATAAATTGGATCTGGCCTCCAGGAGCAGAGCTGATTTTGGTTCCACTGTGCTCAAGAGTCTGTTCCGATGAGCCACCTAGGACTAAGGTGCTAGGGACGCTGTCCCAACCAGCAAGAATGAAGGCGAGCGAGACAACTTAACATTAAGAAGTTATGTACCTACCATAACGTTCCCTGTTAGTTGTCTTCTTCTCGCCTTCTTTGTTGCGTCCCACCCTCCATCCCCCTAGCCTAGATGGAATGAGAAGAGTCCTCCTACGAGTCTTGTCACTGGCTGAGTCTTTACCGATTTACATCCTCTACCTTTTTCTTCAGCCCTGTAGCTGAAACCTTGCTATTGGGACAGTTGTCCTCTTGTATTATTATGATGCTAGGTCTTCCAAATGAGATCTGGGGGTCTAGCGCCAGGCATTGTGGGATATAGGGAGGCCTCGAGCCAGTAAGTAGCTCTCAAACTTTAGAAAATGGCCGAGTACCCAACCAGCAAGAAAGAAGGCGAGAATAAGACAACTAACATGGAACGTTATGGTAGGTACATAACTTCTTATTATTGAACATTGAGGGTGACATTTGGACTTTAGGTCCAGAATGCTAATTATGTTAGAGATGGAAAATGTGTTCTGACTGAAATGCATTGCTTCCTTATTGACAAGTGTACAGATTTTGAAGATGGTACCTTTTTTTTTTGTTTGGCTACTCTGTTTCCGAACTGGATTTTGCAATACAAAGTAAAAAAGTAATGGAATCTCTAGCAAGATCCAACATTTTTGAAGCTATTATATATATTTTTTAGAATATCCAAGCAAAACCTATAGTTGGCTATATATCAGTCTAATGATCACCCTGATGTATATAGAGCTTTTGTCACTGTAGATCAAAAACTTTAACACTCACAAATTTAAGTTGCTGGTGCATATGTGATATGCAAAATAAACTGAATTGTTATCTTAGAGTAATAACCTACTTTTGTATCAAGAAGCTTAATAGATAACATACAAGCAGTAAATGTGGTCTAAGCTCCAGGAGGACTATATTATTTAACTTATTTTCCTGTTTAACACTTGACGTGCAAATCTCTGGAGTTATCTCATTAGCATTTATAGGATTATACTCCATATTCTGCATTCTCTTTTTAAATAAGAAAAATATATATGCACTATATATCTGTGAAAGTATGCATTTCTTTATACTGATGCTATAAACTTAACCTTAAAAATATGCTATGCATGCCACTCACTATTTATGTTAAATATGAACATTTTTACACAATGAAAAAGTCCCTTTTAATAATGCAGTTTTTCAGTCCTTGATATTTTTTTTAACTCTTAAACAGTCCATATGTTCGTCTGTCTGCCTGCCTCAAGAATATAACATGAGTAATAAACAAACAAAAAACATTCTGAAAGTCCTGCTGAGATATACCAACTATGCTCAAATAAGATAAACTCCTGGACTCAATCAGTTTTAGAGCTTTAGTATTTTAATATAATACTTCATAGCAATGCTACATTAAATTAGTGAACTGTTTAAATATTTTAGTACAAATCACCTTGTGAGTTATGTGAAAGAGTTTACTAACATCTAAAGTGGCAGTTTATTTGTTAATTCAAATAATAGGACTGTAATAGGACTTGTAACTATGGTAGGACAACCTTGTTCGCCTGCTCAAGTGGAGAAAGGTTATAAAGCGTACGTTAGAAATGGTGTGACAGAGGTAGATTCAGTATTAAATATTTACTGCATTATTCAACAGTCATTTGGAAGCCACTGCTTTGACTTTAGAAAGGAAGTGAACATCATTATGAAACATTCAGTGAAGTAGGATCATGTGGGATCTTGCAGCTGTTAAAAAGTAATTGATGTTCTAAGGGCAAACACTTGCAAGTATTTATATATATATATATATATATATATATATATATATATATATATATATATTAACTGAAATTAGTCCACCAACAGCAAGAAAAGACCAGCAAAGACCAGACAGCAAACCTGGTTAACGTTTTCGTTCTTATTTAATGCCAAGAACTTCATCAGAAAAGCACCCATTCCTTACAACAGTGATTATATACTGTCTCCAATTAATTATAACCAATTAATCAATTAGTACAAAAAAATATATATATATGTAAAAATATATTATTAAATATATATATGTGTGTGATATATGTATATATATTATTACACTGAATCATTTAAACAAATCATTTTCAAGTATATAAAAAAAGTTTCATACATTTTAGATTACAGTTTTTGTAAGGCTAAAAAACATTTAATACTTATGACATCATTTAGGCCTGGTAATTCATCTGCATTGAGCCTAATTTGCCAACAAGACTCCCTACATTCTAAAAATGTCTTGTAATCTCCTCTAAACATACTGTTGTCAACTTTTTCCAAAACAGAAAAAATAAACTTTTTAAAGGAAACACAATTTAAAGAATGCTTGGCCAAAGCATTAGTAACATCTTTTTTCTTTATGGCCAAATTGTGTTCATAAATACGTTTGCACAGTGTTCTAATAGTTTTACCTATATAAAAATGACTACATGAAGAACACTGTGCAATGTAAACAATATTATTGGTTTTACAAGTAAAATGTCCTTTAACAATGATGTCTTTCTTGACATGTTTTAAAAAAATACTTGATGTACCACTAATAAATCTACATTGTCTGCAGCTCATACAAGGATATGTGCCAACCTTTCCTTTATAAGGTGTGGCACTTTTATCCTCTCTTTCTAAAATCATTTTGATATTTGTCACTTTTTTGTATGTAAACACTGGACAAATACCTAAAACTTTGGCTAAGTCATAATTACCCAAAATAATTTTCCAATTGTTGATAACTGTTTCTTTGATGATATTCATTTCGTTACAAATAGGTAACGGAAATGACAAACAAAACTTACCATTGACATCAACCTTCTTCCTACCAGAATTAAAAGTCACTAAACTTGTAAGAATAGGAATAGCTTTGTTGGTTCTCAAACTATTAACCTCTTCGATAATGTGACCTAACCAACCCACTTCGTAACCTCTTTCAATAAAAAACTGCTTTAAATCACTTGTCTCCTTAATGAAGCAATCATCTTCACTAGTAAGCCTACTAAGTCTGATGAACTGACCTTTCACTACACCTCTTTTCATATGCATGGGGTGTAAACTGTCAAAATGTAAATATTGGTTAACAAATGTTGGTTTCCTGAAAATACAACTACGAAATCTATGTTCAATTAAATCAACAGTCAAACTCAAATCTAAAAAATTAATAATTTTCCCAAAACTACCAAAGGTGAAATTCAAAAATTCGGTAGTGGTGTTTAAATGGGAAACAAAAGTATTTTTTTAAAACATGTCAAGAAAGACATCATTGTTAAAGGACATTTTACTTGTAAAACCAATAATATTGTTTACATTGCACAGTGTTCTTCATGTAGTCATTTTTATATAGGTAAAACTATTAGAACACTGTGCAAACGTATTTATGAACACAATTTGGCCATAAAGAAAAAAGATGTTACTAATGCTTTGGCCAAGCATTCTTTAAATTGTGTTTCCTTTAAAAAGTTTATTTTTTCTGTTTTGGAAAAAGTTGACAACAGTATGTTTAGAGGAGATTACAAGACATTTTTAGAATGTAGGGAGTCTTGTTGGCAAATTAGGCTCAATGCAGATGAATTACCAGGCCTAAATGATGTCATAAGTATTAAATGTTTTTTAGCCTTACAAAAACTGTAATCTAAAATGTATGAAACTTTTTTTATATACTTGAAAATGATTTGTTTAAATGATTCAGTGTAATAATATATATACATATATCACACACACATATATATATTTAATAATATATTTTTACATATATATATATTTTTTTGTACTAATTGATTAATTGGTTATAATTAATTGGAGACAGTATATAATCACTGTTGTAAGGAATGGGTGCTTTTCTGATGAAGTTCTTGGCATTGGCATTGGCATCCTGTTAAGGAGACAAGTGATTTAAAGCAGTTTTTTATTGAAAGAGGTTACGAAGTGGGTTGGTTAGGTCACATTATCGAAGAGGTTAATAGTTTGAGAACCAACAAAGCTATTCCTATTCTTACAAGTTTAGTGACTTTTAATTCTGGTAGGAAGAAGGTTGATGTCAATGGTAAGTTTTGTTTGTCATTTCCGTTACCTATTTGTAACAAAATGAATATCATCAAAGAAAAAGTTATCAACAATTGGAAAATTATTTTGGGTAATTATGACTTAGCCAAAGTTTTAGGTATTTGTCCAGTGTTTACATACAAAAAAGTGACAAATATCAAAATGATTTTAGAAAGAGAGGATAAAAGTGCCACACCTTATAAAGGAAAGGTTGGCACATATCCTTGTATGAGCTGCAGACAATGTAGATTTATTAGTGGTACATCAAGTATTTTTTTAAAACATGTCAAGAAAGACATCATTGTTAAAGGACATTTTACTTGTAAAACCAATAATATTGTTTACATTGCACAGTGTTCTTCATGTAGTCATTTTTATATAGGTAAAACTATTAGAACACTGTGCAAACGTATTTATGAACACAATTTGGCCATAAAGAAAAAAAGATGTTACTAATGCTTTGGCCAAGCATTCTTTAAATTGTGTTTCCTTTAAAAAGTTTATTTTTTCAGTTTTGGAAAAAGTTGACAACAGTATGTTTAGAGGAGATTACAAGACATTTTTAGAATGTAGGGAGTCTTGTTGGCAAATTAGGCTCAATGCAGATGAATTACCAGGCCTAAATGATGTCATAAGTATTAAATGTTTTTTAGCCTTACAAAAACTGTAATCTAAAATGTATGAAACTTTTTTTATATACTTGAAAATGATTTGTTTAAATGATTCAGTGTAATAATATATATACATATATCACACACATATATATATTTAATAATATATTTTTACATATATATATTTTTTGTACTAATTGATTAATTGGTTATAATTAATTGGAGACAGTATATAATCACTGTTGTAAGGAATGGGTGCTTTTCTGATGAAGTTCTTGGCATTAAATAAGAACGAAAACGTTAAGCAGGTTTGCTGTCTGGTCTTTGCTGGTCTTTTCTTGCTGTTGGTGGACTAATTTCAGTTAACAAGTTTTGGTTCAGTTTGTGATTTTATATATATATATATATATATATATATATATATATATATATATATATATATATATATATATATATGCATACATACATTTTATCAAAAGCATTTAGCTCAGCGTATCAATTCAGTTATTTTTGTTTATCATTCTCATTATTTATTTTATTATTATTATTGCAGTGCATGGAGTGCTGTGATTACTTTCTTCATTTGGGGAAAACAACAACTTTGTTAAGCACCTTTCTAATGTATGAATGGCATTAGTTTTGTTAAGCTCCCTTCAGTGGTATTAAGCTGTTGTCTTGTGAGAGAGGGTAACAGTGGGCCACCACAGAAGCATTTTTTCCAGCCTTAAAAGCTGTCATATGCTTTGCTGTCAGACATGAAAAAGAAAAGAAAAAGGGTGTGGCAGAGTGATGAGTTTAACAGCTTTTAAAGCTGTTCACTTATCAGGCAGACGCACTTTGCTTCTGCCCACTGTCTGTGTGGCTGCACTAAATGTTTTATTGCTTTTAAAGATATAAAACACTTTGTTCTGCAAAACTTTTCCCCCTGTAACTGGTAGTACTTGGACCAGATAAAGTTACATGCATTGCAAATATTTATTATGGAGTTTCTCCAATCATAGCTACTTATGTGTTTTCAGTATGGATGTCAAGAGTCACCTATTGAGCTATGCTTCACTATGCTTTCTAGGTAAATTTCTCAGCATCCACCTCAAACTAATACTATAGAGGATTATGACTGGTTCTCCATTCAAAATCAACTTATATGTTTTAGACATTAATGTTAATAATTTCAGCTCAAGAGTGAAGCTTTAGAAGTAAATTTTGCCATCCATGTGAAGAGTATGCAAAGCTGGTGGTAAATGGATTACCAGTAATAGTTCGTTGTAATGTACCAGTTACAGAAAAAAAGTGTAGGAGTGTGAAGTGCTTTACAAGCTCTCAAAGTCTTTGAAAGCCATTAAAGCACTTAGTGTTGTCAAGCAGAAAGCAGCAGAAACAAAGTGCCCCTCTGTAGAAACTGAAAGCTTTAAAAACTGTTAGATACTTTGTTCTGTCACACTTTCTTTCTATAAGTGTGGTAGAGTAAAGTTCCAACAGTTTTTAAAAGTTGTTTTACCTTCTGCCATTGTTCACTGTTAGTTCTTAGTGCAGGAAAAGATATTTAAAAACTTTTATTAAGCAACATTAAGCACTATTAAAATCTGGTCTTACACATGGGGCATCTTTAACAAGTTTATCTTTTTTCCGATTTTTCCTATTTTGAAGTGTAACCATTTAGCCCTATATGTGCTTCAAGATAGTTATGATCAAAGACCCACTCATAATCCTTTGTATTATAATTATTATTGTTACTATTATCTATCGATTTATTGATTTTTTGATCAGTTACTTGGGAATCATACTTTACCCCCCTTATCTGTATAACTTTTTTATTTGCTAACATTTATCATTTTTTTGATTATGCTTGGCAACACCATATCAGTCACAGACAAAAAGCATTAACATTTCTTAAGAAATTCATTATTCACTTAGAATGACCTTTCTTACTCATATAGCTGATTTAATCATCACAGAATGCCACTGAACATCCTTAGGTTAAATCATTCAGTAATTAGTCCAGCAGTAACATGTAGCTGTAATGTAATAGCATGTGGGAGGCCTTAAGAACCACTAGAATGTAATGATTATATGTTCAGTATTCAATACAAACACAACATAACTAAAATGTGTGGAAGCCTATCTTCCCACAAGTATAGACTTTTTGTTTAATCATCAAATGCCATGGCATTGTTTATATGAACACTCAGTGATTCAGTGCCATTACAGAGAGCCAAAAAACAGATCATCTACTAAATGTTTACCTGAAGTAACACACAAACATTCCAACTTCACACAAAGCAGCATTGTTAACCGTTTTCTGGAATAACCTAAATTTTACAGACATGATTTACACACACATACTATATATATATATATATATATATATATATATATATATATATATATATATATATATATATATATATAGTATGTTGTGTATGCAGTATGTATATATATATATATATATATATATATATATATATATATATATATACACACACACACACACACACACACACACACACACACACTAATTTGACTAGGTATCCCACATGATGACAAACCCATTATTATCTAACACTCCATAGACTCTCTCTTGAAAAATATCCTTAGATTCCTTTTTATATGAATGTTTTTGGCTATTAGAATGTTAGTTTGCCACTTCCTTAAAAATGTGAAGGCTGTTGAGATGCAGTCTAAGACTGTGGCAGCAGAGGGCACTCTCTGAAAAAATGTGTACTAGAAAAATATTTCTCTATGTAAAACTTAATGAAATATGCAACACTTATGCAGCAAGCAGTACTGGCAGAAAAAAAAATCAAAAAATGTTTTTGTAGCCTGTATCACCCTTTCTTCTTTTCTTTGCTGTAACCAATAGGTTAGTAAACATATATTCTGAATAAGAGTTTTGTTCAAAGAGACATAATGTAAGTGTTGCTGTGAATTTAATTTATCTGTTTTGATTAATAGCCTAATGGTTTCAATTTAGGAAACAGCATCTTGAAATTTCGTTTGACTCTTCAGATGTTTTTCTCCAGCTCATGAAACAAATTTCAGTTGCTGGTGTATATTGATAAGCTGGTTCAGGGATTGCTGGTCTTTACAGTTCTCTCTACGTTAACCTATCCTGCTCGAAGTCCCTTTGGCTAATTAATTAATTAATTGCTAAATCACAGCTTGTGTACTCTTGTGGTTATTATGTTATTTCTGAAGAAGATTCAAAGGCAAAGCTGAATGCTCCTGCTACCCCAGACATGGCATAGTAGCCCATTAACACATAGCCCTGAGTTATCTTATGGATCTAACATTACGGATCCTCCTTGGTAGGTCTGTGAATTAGTTTACCTTCTGTTCCACTACAGTTCCATTTTTTAGAATCTCCTACTCTTAGAGGTACCTGTAACTTAAACTGGTACACACTGGGCTGTCAGATATCACACTCAGAAAATAGGTTTTGGCCCTGAGTGCACTAGTCCTTTTCTGCTACTTTTAAGTTCACTTCTCAACATATTTATGTTTTCTCCCAAGCAATCCCCCACTCTCTTAGAATAATTACCCTGTTGGCCTGCTTTGACTAGAGAATTGTTTTATTACCTTTCTCTCACCATACTCCCCAGCCTAGACTTACCTCTGCTGTTCCTGTACTTCCTCTAAGCTCCCACATTTCAGCTACAGCTGGCTGATTTATTTTCACCAGCCACCTTTTCACCAGCTCTTCCTGCTCCGTTCACCCTCTGGGCTCACTCTACTCCCCTACCCTGCCCCCAATTACCACCCGCCCCACTACACTACTCCTGCTTTTATTTCAACACCTAACCCCTCCCTCTCTCTCCCAACCAATCATCTCCATGCTTTAACCCCCTCCCCTTTCCACCTCCACCTGTCAATCACAACCACACCAACCCATCCCATCAAATTCTCTATACACATCTTTTTCTCCTCCTACTATACACATATACAATCTGCCTAATTCTTTATATACTGCTAATATATACACCTCTACCATGCCATGTCTTTTATCTCAAACCATTCTCATCACATCCATCAGTATATTATTCTTACTCCCTTTATACCATGCTACCTCCTTCTTCTATAACCAACTCCCCCCTCCTTCCTGTCCTACCCCTCATTCCTAACCTCTTACCTTATCCCACTAAAATGCACTTCCAAAACATATCCGCCTCTTTAGTTCAACCCAACCCACTCTACTACTTCAGAATAAAAATTTTTCCTCCTTCAATTAAATACCACATACCTAAACTAATACTTTTCTGTGAACAACAATTAAAGACCACATTAAAAATACTACTACCCTTCCTCAACTACCTCTGCTTAGCAGGGGACATACACCCAAACCCTGGACCAAATACTTCCTCTAGTCCCAATCTCCCTGTCACAAGCAATACAACCAACCATAAATACTCCAAATTCTTCACCATCAATGCCCAGAGTCTAAGAAATAAAGTAGCCCACTTTCATGCATGGCTAAACTACAACCTACCCGACATTGTAGCCATTTCAGAAACCTGGCTAAAACCCCATATATCCGACTCTGAAATCCTCCCTCCTGTATTCCAAGCCCTCAGACATGACCGCTTAATAGAAAAAGGGGTGGGGTAGCCTTAATCTACTCTAACCTGCTATCCATCACCCCCTACTCCAATCCTATCCCTCCATTCAATAATGCAGAACTAGTAATAGGCCTACTAAAATGAATAACCACAAAAGCATTTGTATCATTGCCCTCTACACCCCCCCCCCCATTGGTGATAATACCACAACACTTGAAGAAATTCTCCTATTGACTTCTATCAATATTAATTAAGCAAGAGACATTCATACTTGGCGATGTAAACACTGATTGGAATAAAATCAGCAACTCTAATTCCACCATATACATCAGTCTATTTAACTTCACCCAACTAACTAACTCCATTACTAGACCCAACAAAACAACCCCCCCAGGTACCACACTAGATTGGATCCTAGTATCCCATCCCAATAAAGTCTTAAACTCAGGCATCATACCTGACGTTATAGGGGACCACCTGCCAGCTTTCATCCACCGAGCAATCCATTCCTCTCCTCACCTACACCAATATATTAACACACATAACCTTACAAACTTCAACCCCACAACTTTCTCTAACTTCCTTAAACAAACAAACTGGAACTCTTTGAAAACTCTTCCCCTAGTCAATGCCGTAGAATTTTCAACTCAACCTTCTTAAATGCCCTCAACTCCATAGCTCCACCTAGAACAAAAACAGTAAAAACCAACACCGCCCTATGGCTAGCCAAAGATACCAAAAAAATGATGCAACAAAGAGATAAATCCTGGAAAACTTACCATCAAAACAAGCAGCCAGGAACTCTTCTTAAATATAAACAACTCCGCAACCTTGTTATAAAGCAAATCATCATAGACAAAAAGTCCTACTATATCAAACTCCAGTTTAACCAATCCAAAAACCCCAAACATTTCTGGAATTCCATTAATTCACTTCTCAACCCAAGTACCTAAAACAACCCCTGCCCTGACACCAGCAAATCTGATCCTGAAATAGCCTCTCTGTTCAACCCATTCTTTACCAACTCCATAGCAGAACTGACCAAGACCTTCCATAACAACAACCCTTCCCCTCAACTAATCCAATCTTCCTCAGTCCCTACACCACCCACTGCCCCAGTCCTCCCCCAATATTTGAACTTAAGCCCATCTCAACCTCCTACATAAAAACATTACTCTCTAAATTAAAACCATGCTCCAATGCCCCTGACAGTATCCCATCTTCCTTCCTAAAAACAACCGCATATGGAATCACTCTCCCCATTAGCATCTTGATCAATAGATCCATACAGGAATTTTATATGCCCAAATTATGGCATGCAGCCTTTATTCTACCTCTCCATAAAGGAGGCAAAAACAATAGTATCTCTAACTACTGCCCCATAGCTAACCTCTCCCCAATCTCAAACCTTCTGGAAAAATGCATCCACCTTCAGCTTATGCAATTCCTAACCAATCACCAACTAATCACTCCAACCCATAACAGCTTCCGACCTGGCCATAATACTATCACTGCCCTTCTCTCCTTCTTAGACGCAATAAATCTTGCCTGTGATTCTGGAAAAATAGTATCAACAGTTCTACTAGATCTGTCCAAGGCGTTCAATACCATCTCCCACACCCATCTCCTGAAGCATCTTTCTAACCTTAATCTCTCCCAGAATACCTTATCCTGGTTCTCAAGCTACCTCTCTGACAGATCTCAAGCTGTGAAATGGGGAAAATGTACCTCAACCTTCCTTCCTACCCCCACTTTACTCCAGGGATCCATACTCGGTCCAATGCTGTTCAACATCTTTATTAATGATGTCCACACAGCCATACCCAACACCAAAACTCAACTTTAGTCTGCTCCGCCTCTAACCTCTCAGAGCTCCAAACAGTGACTCAAACTGCCTTCTCACCACTGAGGACTAGATGCTCCAAAACCACCTCTCTCTAAATGCCAACAAATCCAAAATACTATTTCTCTCTCCTTCAAAAACTTTGCCTCTTGATAAAAACTAATTTCATATTATTAGCTATAACAACTCTACTATAGAGGTTGCTCCCTTTGCTAAACTACTCGGAGTTACTCTTGATGAAAACCTAAAATTTGATGCTCACATCCAGCACAACATTAAGAAAACCCACATAAAACTTGGCATGCTCTACAGAAACATCCACTTTCTCTCTCCTTCCACCAGACAAACTCTGGTGACTACCTGTCTACTCCCCTCACTAATGTATGGCACTCCTCTACTAACAAATATATATGCCTCTCTCTCCTCCAAATTGGAAGTCTGTTATAGTAAAATTTCTAAATTTGCCACCAAAGCTAAATACTCCTCCCATCATTGCACTCCCCTTCATTTGTTAAATTGGCTTGTACTCACAAACCATCTAGACTATCTCCAAATTACTACAGCCCACAGACTAATTCTTCAACCTACTAAATGCCCTGCACTAACCAACATCCTACAACCATACACCCCACATAGAACTCTAAGATCTACTCACCAAAACCTAATCACTGTCTGCAAACCCAATCGTCCTGCTGGTCAGCGTCTATTATCCTTTTCCTTACCTAAAAAATGGAATTCTCTTCCTTCCTCACTAAGGACTTGTGAAAACTTTGATAACTTTAAAACTCAGCTACATTCCTATCTTTCCTCTAATACGAAATGCAACTGCACTCTCCAAACCTAGCCTACTAATCACCCCACTCCATCCTGGACGACTAAACTCCTGACTAACTCTGAGTACAAGCTAACCTAACTTAAATGTATATATTGTAAATAACATAAATGTACGTATTGTAAATAGCTCATTCCACCCTTTTCTCTCTTTCCAACTAAATCATTGCTCTCACTCTCAATTAAGTCACCACTGCCATCTTAAATATTTAGATACTATGTAACCAAAGAATTTATTATTGTTCTCTAACATTAAATGAAATTGTAATTTTGTCTTCTCTAACATAAAATGAAATTGTAATTGTGTCTTCTTTATTATGATTGCATCTGCAACTAAACTATGTAATGCGGAGTGTGTCTACTTTATTCCCGCGAAAGCCGAATTGGTAGTATACAATCTGCGCAACACATAACGAGTGAAACGCGAGTACGTCGAACACACTAAACCACAAAAGTGGAAATATCGAATTTGCATAGTTGGCCCATCTGCGGAATAGCTCTGTAAGGTAAGTGTGCGATAGTTACGGACCTTAGGATTAGGGTGCGGATTAAGGTAAGTGCATAGATAGGTAATGTATGTAAGGTTTAGTGTAGAGTTTTGTCAAGTGTATGTGTGTGGAACATAGTTTGTTTGGGTATAGCTCAGTAGGGTAAGTGTGCGGTAGTTCGGACCTTAAAGTTAGGGAGGGGTTAAGGATAGTGTATAGATAGTTGTGTATGTAGGGTTAGAAGTAGGATTTTGGTGCTTTACATTAGGGTTAGAAGTAGGATTTTGGTTAGTGTGTGTATGTGTTGTTTTTTACTGTGTTTCGGTAGGTAGTATGTTGAGGGCGGTGGGGTTGGCCAACTATGAGAGATCGAGATTTCGAATTTTGCGATTTAGTGCGTTCGTATTCGTGTTTCGCTTGTTATGGTTCATGCGAATTATATTCGACTGATTCGGCTTTTGTGGGAATAAAGTAGACCCATGCAGAGCTTTTCTCCCCTGGACTCCACTGAAAATGGGCTCCCTGAGCCCAGTGGACCTCCTCAGTCATCAAACTGGAAATAAATAAATAAATAAATAACCATCATGTACATTGCAGAGTAACTCTTGCTTTCAGTTCTTAAAAATAATACTAAGACCTGCATCAGCACTGATCCTACTGACTGGGAGACGCGAATAACATGAAACACTACTACAAGTATTATTTAACAAGCAACAACATGACAAAAAGTATAATCATATCATAGCAATCTTGAAGAACAACCAGGTGATACACTTCCATGACTACAGTTATTAGATTCTATGTTTCTCTCTACATCCATTTCAGCTGCTTAAGTTGTCTGCCTCAAGACAGACAGTAGACTGCAACTTTTACATTAGACTTTTTAATTTTTACATCATCAACTTCATCAGTGCTCGAGTACTTCCTCCCTAATGCTGCACAAAGCAGTCCCCTTAAATCTTGTTTGCTGATCTTTAGAGTTGGACACGATTACCAGTGTCCAACAATTTTTGTCATCATCACATAAGTATTTTTTTCTGTCTTCATAGGTTGGTACTAGGCTATCAGCCCTGTATTGTATCTGCTTCTTGGAAGCTTTCCACATATAAAGTATATAAAGCAAGTGGATAAGATTTTCCCTATGGTATCTTGCTAAAGGCTTAGACCCAATTCTGGCACCTCTTCCCTCTATCTTACAGTTTAATGGTGGATCTTTTGATTTTGGGGAAAGCTATTCTACAGTTAAAGTCCTGCTTGCTGCTAATTCTAATTATCATGTTGGGATAAATTCATCTTCATGTTGGGATAAATTCATCTTCATTGGCTTACTTTAAAGTCTGCAAGGCCTTCCTCAAAGGAAATTTCCAATTAAGACCTCCAATCAAGGACCCTATCCCTCAATGCAACTTTACTTTAACCTTGAAGCACTAACATAACTTGATTTTGAATTGGCTTCTTCTGCCTCTTGAAGCACCTTTCCTGGAAAATGCTGTTTCTGGTAGCTGTTACTTCAGTCGAGTTTTGGAGCTATATACATTGTCCTGCAGACAGTCTTACTTGACTTTTCACAAAGATAGAGTAGCTCTCAAATTAAATCCTTCCTTTGAGCCAAAAGTAGCTTCAGAGTCAGCAGTGAACCAGTCCATTATTTTGCTTACTTTCCTCCCCAATCATTCTAACCAAGGAGTGTTTACTTTGCATACCCTGGATGTACATCATCAGCTTAGAATGTACATTCAAAGAACTGTGTCCATACATAAGGATGACTAGCTTTTGATATGTTTCTTTTAGGTCATGCTGGGTTCTAAGGTTTCCAAAGTTACATTTTCCAGATGATAGTTACCTTGTGTATCCTTTATCTAGTCCTCTAAGGGCTTGACCCTTTCATCTAGACCTAAAGCCCATTTAGCCAGGTCCATGTCTACATCTATTGCCATCTTTAAAACACTTTACTACAGATGACATATGTGCTGCAGCAGCTTGGTCTACTATGCACATTTTTATCAAACATACAAATAAAATGTGATATCAAGATATAAAGCGGCCTTTGATTAAACCTTTCTGAGGGGTATCTTGTCATGATGCCATCCAGAATAAAATGTAGCTGGGGAATCTGTCCCAGCCAATCAAGATGGATGAAGAGAACAACACAGGATACATAAATTATGTACTTGCCATAATGAAAGATCCTTGTTGTCCCCTCTCCATCTGCTTCAACATCCTTATCTCTTTCTCCCTAACACATTATTTTCTATAGCTTCCGGCTCTTCAAGGATTTTTTAGACCTATGCCTGATGTTTGAACCTTGTCCTTTACTATTTTGTCCATTGTAGAAGGCAGAAACTCAAATGTTGGATTTTTACTAGAGTAAGTAAACACTGGCCAAATGGAAGTGAAACTCATGCCGAGGTAAGTAAAACTCATCTAGGTGGGGACTAAGCCCACCACATCTTCCCTAACTATATATATCAACTCCGGGATCACACTACAGTGGAGAAAAGGGCATGCTGGGCAAGTGTTTACTTACCCTAGCTCAGTTTTGTGATTTTCATCTCGGGATTTTAAAAGTCAGTCTTCTGGGTGTCGGGATTTCGAAGTAGATATATATATATATATATATATATATATATATATATATATATATATATATATATATATATATATATATACACACACATATATAAATATATATATTTCCATACATGCATGTATATATAGGTGGATAAACCCAACCAGTCAAGATGAAGAGGAACAGCACAGATCTATCATTATAGTAAGCACATGACTTTCCTTTCACTTGCATTTATCATCATCATCATCACCATCATCTCCCTTTTTCTCATTTCCTACATGGGGTTGTGGTGTAATGTCAACTGTCACCGTCTCTCTCTATTCATTGCCACTGTCCTGCCTTCTTTGACACTCTTGCCTGAGTGTCGCAGGTCTTTTGTGACACAGACCATCCATCTCTTTGCTGGATGCTCTTGTTTCCTCTTGTTTCCTTCCTGTCTGTCTCAAATCTTCTTAACCAGATTATCGTCTGCTTTTCTCCTCATGTGCCCAAACCATCATAATCTGTTTTCTTTCCCATTTCTGCAATTGAAACTACTTTGGCTTCTGCTCTAATGTCCTCATTTCTTCATCTGCCCCACAGTGTGCATCCTTTCACCTTTCTCAAGAACTTCATTTCCCTCACCTCCAGCTTTCTTAGCTGCTCTGCCTTTACTGCCCAGGTTTCTGTACCATGCAGTAGTACTGGTTGCACCACTATTTTGTACAACTTTCCTTTGTTTCTTTGGCATTCTTCTGTCATACACTATACCTGACACTCTATGCCAGTTGTCTGCATACCCTCTGATTCTAGCTTTGACTTTCTCATTCAGAGATCCCTTTTCCTCAATTCCACCTCCCAGATACTTGAAGCTGTGAACCTCTTTTCCACTATTTTCCCTTCTAAATTCTCAGAATCTTTAGAGTTCATCCATTTGCTGCCATTACAACTGTTGTATCTGTTCTCAGTTTCATATCATGTGTCTTCAGTTTTGCATTCCAGTTCCCTCTCCTTTGCTGAACTTCTTGCTCAGAGTCTGTCTGTAATAACACATCATCTGTGTGCAGCAACTTCATTGATCTGTCCTCTTCAACCTGTTTATTAATGTAGTCCATCACCAGTTTAAACAGCAGTGGGCTCAGAGCTGAACCCTGATAAGCACCCACTACCACTTGTAACCCCTTTGTAAAACTAAACACTGTTTGTACTTGAGTCATTGGGTCCTTGTACATAGCTTGCACTAATTTTACCAATGTTTCTGCGACTTTGAACTTCCACAAGACTGTCCAAATCAGCTTTCTAGGGACATTGTCTTATGCTTTTATTCATCTACATTGTAACACTATAAATATTGCCAAGCAATAAGCCAATATGCAGGTTAACTCAAGCCTGTGGTAGTAAAGTAGTTTAAACAGAATAAGAAAAAAATCATATGTAAACTAAGTGCAAGGAGTTGTCTATTCTTAGATCTTTAAACAATGTATTCTAAAGAAAACATACAAACTTGAGCAGCTGTCATATTAACAATCCAGTCAGGCATCTCAAGTGCCCACTCCATCTACTAGATACTTATCTATGGAAGGACATAAGCACCATCTACCATTTATGAAGTCGTAGCAATGCTGCCCACCATCTACTATTTATGAAGTCATGGTACTGCCCACCATCTACCATTTGAGAAGTCATAGCAATGCTTACTATTGGGAAGTATACTACCAAGGATACTGTAGGCCTGCAAATATACCAAAGTTTGGACACCTTTGTGTTGTGCTGTATGCCATGCTCATCTGTGCACAAGAAAAGTCGCTGGTACATAAGGAATGTAGAGGCATGAATTTCCTCAAATCTTTTTTGCCACAATCCCAAGGATAAAAGACTATGTCTGTTGATTCGGTCCGTCAGACAAATGGCTGGCCTCTGCCTGTTTCTTAGCATAGTGAGCAGATAATAATTGCCACTGGGGATCCTTACTGGTATTTTTTTTAACTAAATTCTTGATATTTGCACAACGGCTAAGAGAAGTAATTGAGACTGTGGTAGATAGATTCCTAATAAAGACAACCATTCTAAATATTTATTCTGTCTAGGTACTGACCATAACTTTACTTTACTTTAGGGAGTGCTCCATTTGTAAATTCTTTGTCTCTAAAACTGTTGAGTTGTATAGCCTCTCTAAAAATATACTTAAACATACACATAAACTGTTTGGATGTGATTAAGTCCATAAAATGAAAGTGATAATCTGAATAAACATCTTTGAATAAACTGATTAAAGAGATCAAAATATTTTCTTACACAGCACTAGGATGACATAAGGGTTCATTTTTCAACAGAAACCCAGCATTGCTCTCAAGCTAATCCCTTTGATTTTGCTTTTTCGTTTGTCCTGATAGTGGCCTTTAGGCTTCCCAGGTTGGTTTAGCTTAATTTGGGCAGAAACCACTTAATGGGGCCTGTGATTTTAAACATATATTTTGAAGGTCAGAGACTTAAAGAGCTGATATGAGATATGTTGGCCTCCAATTAATCTCTCTTAAATATACCTCAGCAGCTGTGAAAGAAAAGCAAGAAGTCTAAACCTTCAGGCATTTCTGTTGTCAGGCTGGTCCCAGGGATATCTCTTGTGGTGCATGATAAGCCTTCAGACCACCAGTCTTCTGTTGCTGTTCTGACTGTTGTGACCCTTCCAGTGTATTACAGAAGCACAGCTCAAAAGCACATCCATACAATCAATCAGATGGCAAGCAGGTCTGCAAAGGGGGTCCTCTGCTGATTAATTTTGAGGGACCTGAGTATATTCCACAGATCTTCATCCAAGAGGATGATCCCAATACACTTACTGAGGTACATCAGCTCAGCTGTCTGCTCCTTTTTGCATTGTTTCTACTGAAACTCCTAAAAAGAGGAAGAAGAAGAAAACAAAGCATACTTCTCCTCCTGTTACATCCTCTCCTGTTGATCCACAGTATGAGTGGTATAATTTTTATCAAGGACTATTCAAAGCTCTTATCTCATTGAAACATCCACAATTTCTTTCTTCCGTTTCAGTTCTTCAGAAGAGGAAAAAAATACTTTTTAAGAAGAATAGGATTTAGATTTTGTTGTAAAATTATTGGCTTACTCCTCACAAATTCATTCCCTTATAAGGTTTGAGTTAGGGGATGAAGACACTTTTTTCTCCTGACTTCCCTTTATAGGAATTTCCCTATGGGGAGGAATTTTAAAGATGATGAAACATTTTCCTGGATGGTTAAGCAAGTTTCTAATGTAAAGGAGAAGCAGAGAGATACTATGAATTATTAAATATGTATATTCTTAAGCCCTCAGCCATACCTCCTGTGCTTGAGGCTCTACAGGACACTTTCTTGTCTACTTGTCTAGCTAATGAGTCACAGCCTGTGCCCCAAAGAAACCAGTTAGGTGTTACAAGGTGGCAGACTCTCTCAAATTTCCATGCAAATATCTTTCCTCAGACACAGTTGTTATTGCTATTCAGTCTGATAAAACAATTAAACTCTTACCCACTACTAATGGTTTCCCCAATGTCATGGATAGGTATGGAAAGAAAGTATATACTTCTGTTACACTTTCTTTCCATACTGCTGACTACCAGACTGATAATGCTCATTTAACTCTCGTCTGTCTTTGATAATATGAACAAACTCATTTCAGATTTCCCTGATTCAGACTCTAAAATCTCCTTTTTGTCTTTACTTAAATCTGCTTCTCAAGTTGCAAGAGATTCAGTAAAATGGTTATGATGCTGCTAATGCATTTTCTACAGCTGGAGTAAATGAACCCATGTTAAGAAGATATTCTTACCTAAGCTAACAATACTTGCCTGATAATGTGAAGGTTAAGCTGCTTGAGGCTGCCTTGACCAGAAGCAATCTTTTTGATTCAGCAACTGCTGAGATTTAAAAAAACTTACAAGAGAGAAGAGAAAATTATGCAGGAGTTATAGCTACTTATTCTCTCCACTATGCCAAAATTCCAGAGCAATTATTCCTAAAAGACTGGACTCTTTTTTTTGCAAATGCTAAAAATCTCGCCAAAGGATAAGGATTCCCTGAAAAGATGTAGCAGGGAAAAATACAAAGCAGACTTCAAAGGAAGTAAAAGATCCTTTGCTGACAAGCCTTCTTGCTTATGATTAAATTTTTCACTGTCCCCCTCCACCTTGACCAACCCCTCCACTACATTCTTCCAGGGAAACTTTCTCAATCATTGTCTTTTTGGAGACTGGTAACTTCAAATAGGTTCTCAGCATAACTCAGAAAGACAACAAATTAATTTGGAATCTTCTTCCTCCCCCTTTTAGAATTCAAGTCACTGCCCCAACAAAATAACATTTTTTACAAACCTACAGAATTTGTACCATCAGGAACCATAGAATCAATTTCTTACCTTCAAAAAGTACACAACTTTTATTCAAGACTCTTTCTTGTTCCAAGAAAAGAGGACACACTGAGACCCATTCTGGACATATCAGTCCCAAATACCTTTTTTTATGAATTCCAAAATTCAAAAGGTTATCTCTTCAATCCCTTCTGCCTATGAGCCTGCCTCAAGCCTGCATGGTTACCTGGATGTAAAGAATACCTGTCTTCATATACTTATTCATCTAGATCATGGACGAATTATGAAGGTTTTGTTTTTTTCAATTTGATTTTTCAATTTTCAGCTTTGCCCTTTGCTCTTTCTACAGGCCCAATGGTATTCTCAAAATGTTTAGCCCCTGTTATAGCATTCTGAAGGCTTTAGATTATCCACATATACCCTTATTTGAATGATGCTCTCAACCCTGACAACACAAAATGCAGATTAATACAGTATGTCCAGATCCCTATGTATCTGTTTTTTCACCTAGGTTTCACCCTAAACATAAAGAAACCCGTTCTTCACCCTTCAAAAGATCTAGTTTTCATAACATACCATCTAAACACTGTATGATAACATTATTTCTTCAGGACTAGAGATAGTTTCTGATTATTTACTTCCAATTTATCCTTTCTTTACAAATTACCCCATCAGGAGAGATTTTGAGAGCCATGGTGTACTTGTCTTCAATCATACAGATAAAACCTTTTGTCAGACTCCACATATGGTAGATTCAGTGGTATCTTAAGTCAGTTTGGTCACAATACTGCCACCCTCTGAGCTACCCAATTCCTGTCTTGCCCTTTGTGAAGTAAGAATTCCTTTAACAGATTATCCAGGTATCACTCAACCCAGATGTGACATTTCTGGTTCCATCTGCACATCAGGAAGTCTAGAGAGATGCACATCAGGAAGTCTAGACCTTTTGAGTAAACACAATAGTCCAAAGTGTATGGTCAAGACAGGACAATAGTAGATATACAAATATAAAAGAATTGAAAGCCCTGATCGTGACCCTTCAATCCTTTCATCACCTATTGTTTTCAGGGACCATTGGAGCCCTTACATACAGCATTCCAGTCATGTGCTATGTCAGCAAACAAGGCAAAACAAAATCCTATCATCTGTGTAAGTTAGCTTTGAAAGACTGGGGGACTGTTAGCCAGCACCACCTATTCTTGCAAGCAATTTCCATCCCATCAGAGATGAACTCAGTGGCAAATTATTTGAGAAAGCTGAAGGCAGACTCTCACAAATGCTTGTAAAACAAGAGGGTTTCTTCTCCTTGTCCATCAGTGGGGAACATCCTAGACAGTGCAGTTTTCTTGAATTCTGAACAGGCAACTCAAGACTATTCTGCACTAGAGTACCATGGCCAGAGGCATGAAGAATGGACACCTTGTCATTCTTTTGGAAAGTGAAATTCCTTTAAGCATTTCTTCCTTTTCCCCCTTAATCCTAAAGTCCTTTTGAAAATCAATAATGCTGCAGAGGTGTTGTTTGTGGCCCCCCTTTTGGCCCAGACACCATTGGTTCTGCCTTCTTTTTCATCTAGTGAATGACGGTCTCCACAAGTAATTCAACAGGATGGACTTACCCACATAGCAGAAGGAGTCCTCATTCATCCAAACTTGCAAACTCTAAACTTGACTGTTTGGATATGATATACTTTTGGTTCCATTTAAGCACATTTTTCCTGAGGAAGTACTGCATATATTACAGGAGACTATGTATTACAGGAGACTAGAAGATGTGCCACAAGAAAATCTTACATTTCTGAATACAAAAGTTTTTCAATTTAGGACCAGAATAAAGGACAGGACCCTTATCAAGTGGGTATCCCTGTTATTGTTACTTATTTGTTTGAGCTCCTTAACTATCTGCTAACTTATTCTTCTATAAAAGCTTGTTTGACAGCCATTTCTGTTTGTTTGCATATGGCGTACCCACTCTTCACATTATAAGATCAAAATTTCCTTAAAGGTGTTGTGCGCACCAGGCCTTCAGGGCAATCTGTTACTTCTCCATGGACCCTGAATTATGTAAAATGAAAGTTAACTCTCTCCTCCTTTCAGAATGTTTTTTTTCTGCTTTTTTTAAAATTCTGCACATAGAAGACAGTTTTACTGGTAGCTTTGATCTTGGCTAAAAGAGTCTCAACAGTTATAAGCTCTTATGGCCTCTCTTTCTTTCCTGATTTTTCACTAACGTAGGGCTTCTATTAGGACTAATCCTTTTATGCCAAAAGTGGTAAATGAAATGTCCTTGAACCAGTGCATTCATTTACCATCTTTTTGCCCAAATCCTTAGAGCATCAAAGAAAGAAAAATTCCACATTTGCTGGAGGCTCAGGGGCAGTTGAAATTCTATTTGGACAAAACAAAGTCTTTAGGAAATTGGATCAGTTGTTTGTTTCTTATGAGAACAAGAAGATGGGTATCCTTGTTTCACAAATTGACTATTTCAAGGTGGATTTTCACTTTTTGTTATCCTATTTGTGGGAAATCCCTTCATGATAACTTCAAAGTACATTCTACTCAGGGTGTTGCTTTGTTTTTGCACTTTTCAAGTATCTGGACTCGAGAATGTGGATTTTCAATCACACCTTTACAAAAAACTACAAGTTTGATGTTTTTTTTTCACTGTAGAACTGATTTTGCCCAGTACATTATTTAAAGTATTCTGGGCTCCAGCTGTGCACCTCAATCTTTCTCTTAGTATAAAAGCTTCAGGAATCCTCCTAGCAATGAGCAGTACTGCAACAGTGATTAAATGAAAGAAATAGTACAGTTGTGTAAGAACTTAATATTACAGTAGATGCCCGAAAAGATCACTGTTGCAGTAAATGCACTCTCCCTCTCTCTTTCCCCCCTTTTTCTTTCCTTTTCTTTCCTTGTGAATTGGCTGAGATGAACATACCCTCTTCTCTTCTCTGCTGAATTCAGCCTTGTTCGCATGCTTTCCTTTTTTCATCTCAGTTTTCTCTTGGGGGAAAAAAAGGCTATGAAAAACTTCATGCCCATACATCCCTTAGGTATCAACATATATTATAACCCACAGGTCCTAAGTCAGAAATACTGCACAAGAAGAGGGCACCCAAGCATTGGTATATTGGCCCAGGCATATGATATCCTTGGCAGGATATTTCCTTAACAGTAAGCAGTACTACAACCTTGATCTGTTCGAACATCTACTGTTAGAGTAAGTTCTTAAGCTACTACACTTTTTGTTCCATGCCCTCCTAACTCCTGAGATAGTCCGCGTAAAAATTAACAATACCATTCAAACTCCAAGCTTTGAGAGCATGCTTGTAAAACTTGACAATGCTTTATAACAAGTTTTACCCAGCCCAGAAAAGACCATCTATAAGGGTGACACAGCTCTGAAGCAACAAAGTCTCTTTATCACCCCTGTTTGGTGATCCACCACCTGCAAGTCTTCTTGAAGTAAAGTAACCCATGAAAAATCATGTACTACCCAAAATTGTGAGTTGCATGTGATTGATATTCCCCAAAGTAGCCAGGCTACTCCAGTCACAAGTTTCCATAGAGACAGCACTAGACTATAAGATACATTGTCTATTGTTGATAAAGTCATTCTTCTTTAATTTACAAGGTGTCCAATAATCATTATAAACCAGTCTCAGATGATGTTCCAAGAAATTTGGGAACATGGTCAAGTCCTTCAGGAGATGCTTTTGGTGCTATATCAAATAATCCACATCTGCCTGTTCAGAAGATCACACAAAAGACTTCAAATTCTCTTGATCTACCCAGAGAGCCTAACAATTTAACAGTTTCTCACCACAAAAAAAAAAAAAAACAGTAGATACCTTTCAGAAAGTTTAAATGCAGTAGCACACTTAAATTTGATAGCACCCAATGAAGGCAGTATCACAATTTTAGTTTCCAGAATTCACAGCAGCTCACAAACAGGCCAGGTAGCAGTCTTCAAAATGAACAGCAATAAAGGTATAGCAGCAGAAAACAGTAGTAAAAAACACAAACACTTCTGAATCTCTAGTGCCTTAGCTCTAAGCCTTTTCAGAGTATTTAACACTATACATACATACATAACACACACTCACACACACACATATATATATATATATATCTATATATATATATATATATATATAGATATATATATGGATTCACTTCGGAAGCTCGAAATACTGAAATTTCGAATTTCAGTATTTCGAGCCTAAGAAGCCGAATCCACACAACAAGGAAAACTGAAAACTACAAAATTCAAAACATCAAATACCGGAGGTTTTGAATTTCACAGTAGTACTACACACACATGCACACACACACACACACACACACACACACACACACACACACACACACACACAGACACACACACACACACACACACACACACACACACACACACACACACACACACCATTCTCCACACAAACACACACAATCTCTCTACTACACCCCCACACCCCCCTACTTACATATTCTCACGCTGAGGTTGCACTACATACAAGCACACACAAAACACCACCACACAAGCCACATTCTCCTTGCATGCACACATCACAGCAACAAAACACACTGACACACACCACAGCCCCTACCCAAACCCCTTAACACACACACATACTTACCTGAAGACATGACCGCAGCGGAAGTTTAAAAGTGCGAAATTCAAAACCTCTGATATTCGAGGTTTTGAATTTCGCACTTCTGAACTTTCGCTGTTCTGTGGATTCGGCTTCTTAGGCTCGAGATACTGAAATTCGAGATTTTCAGTATTTTGAGCTTCTGAAGGGAACCCATATATCTATATACATATGTATATATATATATATATATATATATATATATATATATATATATATATATATATATATACACACATGTGTATATATATATATATATATATATATATATATGTGTGTGTGTGCGCACACACACACACACACACACACACACACACACACACACACACACACACACACACAGATATTCATATGCATACCTTATATGCTCATTGCCTATTGCAATGCCTGTTAGCCTAAGGTAATTATTTATGAGGCTTTTCATGAAAGAGTGGTTTTTAGCTGCCACAAGTATGGCTATCTAGAGATTTTGGATTTAGAGTAGAAAGTCCTGGCATACCTTGCTGCCAGGAGGCTGGCTAAGAATGAATGTTCCTCACAGATACTTCAGCAGGAAGATCCCTTGATGATCTGCATGCATTTTCTGGAACATGAGAAGATGAATAAGAAATGAGGGGTGCTCCACAGTTAAAGATCCTGAAGGTAAGTCTTTTAGAGAAATGATCCTCCGGTTCCCATGTGACAAGTTTATATTCAATTAATAAGGGCTTGTGATTGCACCTGTCCTCAACTCTGATGGATTATGAGGGTCTGGAAGAGGCACAACCTCAAGCCTCACTTTCTAGGATGTATCCCATAAAATAGGGTCCATCTTTCCCCTTATCAAAGAGTAAAAAATCTGAAATCATACCCTTACTAGAAGACTTTCCTCCCAAGGTTCGTGTGACAGTACATGAAGTAAAGCTGCAACACTGTGTGTATATATTGTACACGTGTACCATTGTTACTGCCACTTTTAGACTATTGTACAGTATTACCATTTTAAGACTGCATGTATATCATAAAGCTTTGCATTCAAGCCTTTAATGCAGTATACTCAAGATGACTGACTTGTTAGCAGTGTTTCTGTTGAGATACATGTTGTACAGAATAAAAGTTACTTATTTTCCAAAAATACAGGCTGTATCATGACATTTCTCACTCTGCCATTCTGAATTCCTTGGTAACCATTGGTACACATGGTGAGAATTTCTCCTTCAGACCAGTTGGTACTGACTTCCCAAGCAGAGCATTATCTACCAGGTCTTCCAGCAACAGGGATAGCTGTTCAAGCTTTCACATACAGATGCCTGAAGTTTTGTGGGACCTATTCATGTGGGTGTGTTATCCCCCCATCCTTTTCATGAAATGATGCAAGTGCCAGGCCTTTTGTCAGCCTCTCCTGTCCGTGTGCAGTTACAAGTTATATTATATATTATTATTATTATTATTATTATTATTATTATTATTATTATTATTATTATTATTATTAATATGTTATTATATTATATAGTTAGGAGTTGTGCTGCTGCTGTTCTGTTGGTGCTGCCACAGCCAAAATCATGCCAGTTACCTGTATAAAGTTGCTGCATCTGCAACAAAGAAGGTACCTACATCAGTTCAAGAGACAGCACAAACTGTTAAAAAATCTATCAGCAAACATCAAATTGACAACCTAATAGACAAAACCATTTTGGGTGACTTCAGAAAAGAGCAGGAAAAGTTTGTGAATGAGAAGAAATCTAAACAGGCAGTTCGAAGATAGCCTGAAATAACACTGTTTGTAGAATTGATCCTGTTTCTACAACTGCGAATCTGCGATAAACACAGCCCAAGTTTCCTCATTATAAAGTTTTGAACTAGAAAACATCCTGGAATTATTGGTTAAGAAGTTCTTTCTTATGAAAGTTTCTGTCTTTGTTGGGTATGAAGTACACCTCAATATCACTACCTTCATTTTGGAGAAGAGAGTAAAGTTTGCCCCCCAGCCCACTAGGAAGGAGTAAGGGCACTACCAGAAAACACCAGGAGTTTCTTCCCACACAATGGTTGATTTTCCTGAAACCCTCTTGACAGAAGAGTCTGTGGCACTGTGGCATTTTTGTGAAGGTTTCAACTCGTCAATATGGCATACAACTGAACATCTAATACAGAAAATATAAATAAATTGTCTAAAAGGATTCAATCAGACCTTCGGCTGTGTAACTACGGAGACTGGTGAGAATTTAATATCTTTTCCATGCACACTTCTGACTCATTTAGTTATTGTGACCCAGGTTTGAGGACATTTACGACTATTAGGATCCAAGGGACATTTTGCAGTTTTGAACTTGTAACTGTGTGATTTTGATTTGTTTGGACAGTTTGGATATATATGGCTATATGCCTCACAATCTTTTTGTACAGCAATTCATTATTTGTAATTTATTAACCAGTCACAAAGGGTTGGTCAGGTTTACCTGACGATTAAGGGGCATTGGAATGGACATCATATTATTATTTTATGGTTTATGGCTGACACACAGTCAGGATCGTTGCTGCGGTGTTTTAGATTTAACTAGAGGATATCAATAAACACTGTAGCAGTCTTCAGATTGTGTTTTTGTACAAATCATTATTAACATGTGTGCTTGATATTACTACTAATTTTCAGGTTGTGTTTTCACACAGGTGATCACGTTGCTATAGTTCTTTTATATTTTTAATACATTTTCCAGTACATCTATGGTATGTTTATTGTATTTATGTACATATAGGTTGTAAGGTAACATTGTGCTTGTTTCTTTTTGGTTAATGGAAGACTTTTTTGACCAGTCACCAACTATGTTTAATGCAGCTAAGGTAAAGTGTAACTGTTGAAGACAGTCGCTTATAGTAAAGGATATTAGCTAATTACTTCTGACCACACTATAGTTATTAATTACATCCTTTTACTCTCCATTAACCTCTATCATCACATAGCCTAGTATTCAAACATAATCACAGACAGCATGTATATCACACTAACATCTCTCTCACTATTCCTCATAACACTAGCCTATATCACAGCTATACGTACTGCTATATCACTAGACAACACTACATTCCACACAACACATATTTCCACATCTACTAAAACACACATAACCTTTTTCATCTCCTCTACAATACTTAATGATACCACAATAATGTATATACACAAGGCCTACTTACCAAGATGTACTACTAGAAAAACATCTAAACTCAGCACAGAACTAACTCACATAATCAAATGCATTTTATCTATCACAAAAAGACTTCTTCTCTCAGGGGATATACACCCAAACCCAGGTCCGCTCACAGCTATACTCAAATCTAAACAGATATCTGATCTACTAATTCTTAATATCAACACAAGAACTATATCTAACACAATACCTGACCTGCATGCATTCATAACCCACTACATTCCCGACATACTGACCATAACAGAAACATGGCTAAAACCCACTACCCAAAATGAAGAAATCCTCCCTCCAGATTATAGGTTCATAGGTTTATACTAGGCTATCTGCCCTAAGGCATTTATAAGCCTAGCCCAAATTTTTGTGGCTTACACCACCCCTTATATGAAAAAATACTGTGCCCATTAGTTTGTTGTGCCTCTGTCCAGCAGTGACACAGAGATGATTCCCGGGGTAAACCTACGATCTCCCATCCACAGGTCTAGATTTCTCTTGAACAGAGTCAGCGAGGTGCACTGCCTCACATGGACCGGGATTTTATTCCACAGCATAGGGAGTCTCTGAGTGATAAATCTATCCCTCCAGCATGTCCTATTTATATCCGTGCTAAGGTTTAAGTCGCTTGCTCTAGTGGTTTTGGTGGATTTGGATTTTTTGAAGTGGAGCATGTCCATTAATTCCGGGTTGGACATGGCCTTGAATGTCAGGCACATGTCACCTCTGAGCAGACGGTATGCGACTGAATAGAGCTGGAGTTTCTTCAATCTGGCAGCATATGACAGATTTTGGAGTCCCTTTATCCTTTTGGTGAGGAACTTTGGGGTCTCTCCAATTGCTGCAGATGTCGGGTGAGATACATCCCGAATGGGGCATTGTACTCGATCATTGGTCTGATAAGTGAAGAGTACAGGGAACAATGACCTCACTAGATCTGGATGTGAATCCCTTCATGATCAGGTGGGCAATGTAGAAGGTCTTTCTAACCACTTTAGCAACGTGAGTGTCAAAAGAAAGGCCACTGTCAACCTGGGTCCCCAGGTCCCTGATAACCTCTTCTGTGCTTAGTGGATTTCCACCTATATGGTAGCTTGGGGTTACCTTGTTTTTCCCGAAGGGTATGACTATACATTTTTGGGCGTTTAACTTCAGGCCATGGCTCTGGCACCAGCTATCTGTTTCCGTGAGTCCCTTCTGAAGGATATCCGTGTCTGATGCACTTTCCACTATGGCGCCCAGTTTGCAGTCGCCTGCAAACTTTGTCAGCCAAAGTCCTCCCATGTTGGCCTGTACTTCTGAGAAGTAGATGCCAAACAATAGGGGGCCAAGGACCGAGCCCTGTGGGACACCACTTGTGACCGGCTTGGAGTCTGACATAGCGCCAGCAACTCTAACCCTGTGGGTTCTGTCCTTAAGCCAGTTTGCAACCCATCTTGTGACATATGGGTTTACATTTAAGCTGGTAAGTTTTCTACAATACCCAAGTGGGGTATTGTGTCAAAGCCTTTGCAAGGTCAAGGTAGGCTGTATGGACTGCCTTTCCTCATCAATGGCCTTGGTGACTGTTTCAAGAAGTTGACCAAGTTCAAAAGGCATGATCTTCCCTTGACAAAGCCAAACTGGGTCGGGTCCAATGTCTGCAAGTCCCCTATATCTTTGTTTATGAGCTCCATTATGATCCTCTCCATAGCTTTGCAGACTAGACTTGTTAAGCTTATGGGGCGGTAATTACCAGGGTCCGAGAGGCGCCTTTGTGGAGTGGGACCACAGTTGCTGCACGCCACTCCTTGGGCACGATCCTGTGGTAAGGCTGAGATTAAACAGCTGCCTTATGTGCGGGTTTAATTCCTCATTTAGCTCGTAGCACACAGCCGGGGACACCATCCGGTCCCATTGATGCTGTGTTTTTAGCTTTAGAGAGAGCAGCTTTCACCTGCGCATTTGAGATGTCCGGGAGGCTACACTCGGCTGGGATAGTTATCTCTCCTTTGGGGAGAGGGGTGAAGTTTGCACTGAACCTGTCTGCCAGTATGTTGGCAATGTCTGTGGGTTCAGTGATTTTTGTATCATTTTGGACTAATTCTGAGCATATCTGGGAGTTTCCACCCAGGTTCCTAACATAGCTGAAAAAGGCCTTATGATTGTCCTTTGAATCCATGGCAATTTTTCTCTCAAAATTGGCCTTAGTTGATTTTATGAGTGCTCGTATTTTTTACTAATAATGATCAGGGGTGACTTCCCTTTTATGGATTTTGTTCTATCATGTAATAGCTTTCTCCTCTTATTGTAAAGTTTGTTAATGGCTGGGGTCCACCAGACTGGACGCTTGCCCTTTGAGGAAAGAGTCTTGGTTTTATTTGGGATTGCCTGATCCATGCAGTCCTGGAGGTGTTCATAGAAGGCATTTGTAAGGGCTTCCGCAGCTTGGGTTGTGGTTTCCACTGGCTCAGGGGCCTTGAAGGATACCACACCAGTCTTGAGTAGTGTGAAGTTTGCTTTAGAGAAGTTCTTCACTATGGTCTTTTGTTGGGGGGGGGGGCGGGTGTGGATTTCCAGTGAGATTAGTTTATGATCAGATCTCACCAATGAGGGATATACTTCTGGTGTGGAGCATTTTGTCCCCATGTTTGTGACAATGAGATCTAGTATATTTTCTCCTCTCGTGGTAACAGTGACTAGCTGTTCCATGGCATTTGAATTTATGAACTCCAGGAACCGTTGGGCTAGAAAGTTAGGGCTTGAGTAATGTTCCCAGTCTATATTCGGGTAGTTGAAGTCACCCAATATGATGGTGTTTGGAGATACATTTATACCCTCCAGTGTCTTCAGGAAGGCTGTGTGGGGTTCCTGAGTTTGAGAGGGTGGCCTGTAGCATGTTACAATTTGTAGAGCAGTCATAGCAGATAGCACTCTATCTTAAGACTGGATAGAGTGGGTAGAAAAGGAGGTGGAGTTGCAATTATTTTTAAAAACATGCTAAATCTTAAAGATCTTCATACCTCAGTACCTATAATTTAATAATTCTGAAACCCTTGATACTGTCCTGTATATTAACAATAAAAAAAATTAACATTCTCTGCTGTTACATCCCTCCAGGAAACAACTCTCCTATAATTGAGAAAATTCTACAATGGCCTACAGATAATCTCCTACATGAAACAATCCTACTAGGTGATCTGAATACTGACTGGTTGGCCTGTAATTCTAACAGCTCCACTAACCACATAAATCTCTATGGGTTCTCTCAACTTATTCAGGAACCCACTAGAGTTGACAAAAAAATCCCAAAAAGAATCCATCCTTGATTAGACACTGGTCAATAGCCCTAAGCAATACTACCAGACAGGCTGTCTACCAGATAGTATTAGTAACCACCTCCCTACATTCCTACTACACAAATGTACTAACATACCTAAGCTTATAACTTATAGACAAATCCGGATTGACCACAACCTAAACCCCCATGATCTAAACACTATTTTAAAACAATGCAACTGGGAGCCACTACTTTCCCTTGGTTTAGACCAGGCAGTTGACTACTTTAATAGCATCTTCACTGATGTTCTTAATAAAGTCGCCCCTATCAGGAAAATTAGAGTTAAGACTAATTATGCACCATGGCTAAGTAGGGACACAAAAGGCATATTGAAGTCCAGAGATAAAGCCTGGAAAATCTGGAAGAGGGATAATACCATTCAAGCCAAACAATAATCATGCCAAAATACAAACTAAACTTGATAAACTGAACTACTTTCTTACTGTACAAACAAAACACTCAAAAAATCCTCAAAGGTTTTGGCAAGCTATCAACTCCCTAATTAAACCAGGCAAAACTACTACTCTAGCTCCCAGCTCCACCAATGACAACATGGATATAGCCTCTCAATTTAATCACCACTTTGCAGAATCCATAATGGCACTATCCAGCCAATTGTCCAAAAACAACCCTCCACATATCCCAGCTAAGTGCCTAGATAACATTCCCCCCTTACTCTCTCATCTGTTCCCACCTCCAAAATTAAAAAAATACTTTTGAAATTAAAACCTACTACCCTTGCTGCTGATAATCTACCTGCTAACTTCCTAAAACTAGCCACAGAATCATTATCCTAACCCATTTCTGTCCTCATAAACCGCTCCATAAAAGAATCCTACATCCTTCAACTTTGGAAAGTGTCTTACATTATTTCTCTTCATAAAAGCGCTAATTCCTATGACTTCTCTAATTTCCATCCTATAGCTATTCTGTCTCCCCTCTCCAAGCTGCTAGAGAAGTGTATTCACTCTCAAGTCATGTATCTCCTGAATACACACAAACTCCTCTCCACCACACAACATGGGATCCGGCCACACCACAGTACAACTACCATTCTTCTCTCATTTACCAATCTAGTAAACCAACATAGAAACAACTATAGCTATACATCTGCTATATTTTTAGATCTCTCCAAAGCATTTGATATGGTCTCACACCCCCTACTATTAGATTCACTAGCATCCCTATCCTTTTCCCCTTCTACTATGAACTATCTAGCTGATAGGCAACAATCTGTCCAATGGCAAGGGACACTATCTCCTTTACTTTCAACCTTCATAGGTGTACCACAAGGCTCAGTACTGGGCCCACTTCTTGTTTCTGTCTACAGTAACAATCTACATACCTCCAACCAGCATGCCACACTGATACAGTATGCAGATGATTCAACTTTAATCTGCTCAGCCCCCTCTCTTTTCATTCTCCAACAACAGTCCCAGGAATCCTTTATATCTGTGGAAAGTTGGATCACAAATATCCAACTCATCCTTAAGCCTAATAAAACTAAATTGCTTTTATTTAACCCCAACAAATTAAAGTCTGCTCCTCTTTCCTTTTCTTTTACTTCCAAAAATGGTACTCTTATTTCTCCATCTGCCCATACCAAACTCTTCAGTGTTGAGACTGACAAAAACCTTCTCTTTGATGTCCATATCCCTCAAACCATAAAAAAAGTTCACAAAAAAATGGGCTCATTATACAGACACAAAAACTTCCTCTCATATCAAGCACGGGTCACCTTAGCCCAAACTCACCTTTTGTCCACACTAATGTATGCAGCACCAATTCTTACCTACACCAGAAAACTTGACCCTGACAAACTTGAGTCATACTATAATAATATTGCCAAATTTGCTAACAACGCCACCTTCAGATCCCATCACTGTCTAGCTCTAAGGGACTTAAAATGGTTAGAATTTCCTCAGCTACTAAATTACCACCAACTGGTTACTGCCTATAACATTCTGAAGTATCCTGATAAAACCCCATCAGTACGTAAACTACTTGTCTACTATGCAACAAATTGCACACTCCACTCTAGTGACAAATCACTTCTATGCATCTCTAGGGCTAACAACACTGCTGGAAAAGCACTATTCTCCCACACTGTTGCTAAAAACTGGAACAACCTCCCCCCATCACTGACCTCTATCCCCACCACCTCACACTTCAAAAACTCTTTAAAATAACATGTCATAAGCACCTGGCTTTGCCCATGCATAACACTCATTAACTCCGGAGCAGCACAGAAAAAGCTGCCTGCTTAATTCCACCGTAGGAACAACAGTGCAACCTGAGCTCATTTTCAGAAAATCCATTTCTAATACCATACAGATAACAAATGTTCATAACTCTTTAACTATAAGAGCTAGACTAAAAATGTAAATGCAAAAGTTGTTCAGCAGCCACTGACCTTTCCAACACTGTAAATGTTGATAGTGCGTATCAAAGTCATTATTAAATATTTGGCAAGGAATGCTGATATTGTGCATAATTTTTACCTTTTTGGAAAAGCAAAGCACAATATCTTGGTCAATGTACCATGCAGACCCATACAATTTGTATTTAATTTATTTGTATGAATGTCAGCTTTAAAATTATACCTTAACCATTACTGTGTGATGCTCCTTTATGGAAATATTCACATAAATATGATTAATATAATATTTCTCATAATTGATAAAGCATATCTCATCATCTGTAACAGACAGAGGATACATATCAGTGTAGAAGTTGTGCATCTCAATATCAGCTTCAAAATTATGCATCATTTGTGTCATCACCATGCTCCCTTTCAAAAATATGGGCATAATAATGAGAAGTATTGGAAATGTATAATTTTCATAATCCTACAAGACTAAACAAACTGTGATATCTGTACATGTGTAGAGTGCGCAGACATATTTCTTTTACCATGTTGTAAGGACTAACACTGTCTTCAAAATGAGGTATTACATGGCACACTGACATGCTTCTTTGCAAAGTTATATACCAAAATATGAAAAAAAAGCATAATTTCCATAACCCAAGTCCAAAACAAACTTTGATATCTATACATGTGTACAACATACAGGCATGGTTCTTTTACCATGTTGGAACTATCAATACTGTCTTTAAAATGAGGTATTACTTAGCACATTCAGATGCTCCCTTGCAAAGTTATTTACCAAAATATGAAATAAATCATAATTTCCATAACCTAAGTCCAAAACAAACTTTGATATTTGTACGTGTACAGCATACAGATACAGTTCTTTTACCATGTTGTAATAGTAATACTGTCTTCAAAATGCAGTATTACTTGACACATTGACATGCTCCTTAGCAAAGTTATTTACCAAAATATGAAAAAAAATCATAATTTCCATAATCTAAGTCCTAAACAAACTGTGATAGCTGTACCTGAGTAATAAAAAAACATGTGACATCTGTGCATGTATAGAGCATACAGATACAGTTCCTTTATCATTTTCTAAGTAGTAATACTTAATTCAAAATGCAGTCTTACTCAGCATGCTGAAATGTTCCGTACCACAATTATTTACCAAAATATGAAAAAAATATAATAAATTTCATAGACTGTTTTATCTGTACATGTGTACGGTCTACAGATTGTTCATTTCCCATCTTAAAATGAGGTTTTACTCATGTTGACATGTTCCCTAACAGACTTGTGCAACAAACTATGAAAATCATAATTTTTATAACCTGAGTCATAACATGTAATATCTGTATATATGTGTACAGTAAATTACAATTCTTTTACTGTGTTGTAAGTAGAGAAAAAGGTTTTCATAGCGGCAGTTGAAAGGTAACATATCAGAGCACTATTTCATAAATTTGTGATACTGGAATCTATTATGTGGTATGATGTTCAGTTGTAGTAATTCACAAAAATATGAACCAAATAACCACAATCTGTATCTTACAGTGCAAACAACTGAGAAACAGAAAAAGAAACTGGGGGAAAAGACTTTTGCCTGCCTCCACATATACAGACCCCCCAAAATCTGCCATGTGCATTCATCAATGTGATAATGACTTTGAGTATTGTGGACAACAGTGGCAGCTCTGTGAGGCTTTTACTTGACAAGTGATTATGAGTCAGTGTTTTATACTGTAACTGCTCGTATTGTAAATTAACAAAGTGATAATGACTTACATTTCACTACTGAAAGGTTCTGCATATTCAGACAAAGGTGATAATTGCTGCACATAACTTGTTGAGCAGACATTCATTATGCTCCTGGTGCAGGTGTAATGTAAGACTGAGTCATTATCACCTATCAGTAAAAGTATTATAACATTTATATTACCGAGCCCTTCCTCTCACCTAAATTCTACACATGACTGTAAGAATTTATAAGACTGTATATTACTGGAATGAGGCTGGAACAAATGCCCAGAACTGTGCTAAAAATGTGCCAGTCAGTCCTTTATGAGACAAATTTTCTTGTACTTTTTTAGAATGATTATACATGTTGTAGTTTAACCAGAAATATTGTCCAGAACATATAGTTGCTCCATGCCAGAATAAGTGTGCGAGTAATAGCGTTTATCTCTCTGAGCCATCCCAGTGATTAGGATCAGACACACAAAGAACTGTCATCAATTTTCCAATTACTGTAAAAGCAGTTATACCACACAGCTCACTAAGCCCTTCCTCTCACCCAAACTATACACACAAATCAGACACACAAAAAACAAAGTCAGAAATATCTCAACTATCTAGCGGATTCATGCCTTCCTCACCTTTCTCTCACCCAAACTGTCACGAATGATAAAGCTGACAATGTTCACAGACAAGTGCAGACTAAGGTTAGTCATAGAATTCCCCCAAAAGGCACAAACATCTTTCAAGAAGGACTGACACATGCTAATAACTAGTGATGGAGTCATGGTCTAAAACTCAATGCCAAAATAATGCATAGCAGTATCTTTCAAAATTGGACCACCCCTGGAAATGACTACACTGATAATAACTGATAACATAGCTCTAAGAGCTGACCTTGTAGACAGCGATTTGGGAAAGGGTATGGAATCCATGTTCAAAGATACCACTGTGTCCATTGTACTCAGCTTTCATCACACCAATCGGTATGTACCTGACCAAGCATAAGCAACAACTACAGGATCCTTAGAGATTCCTTACAACAAGAATACATGGTATAGAAAATATGTCATCTGTAGACACTTCATAGCCTTACCCTTGTACATGGTCTGCTACAGACTGCTGAGGAGTGATCTATGCCTGGCCGTCAAAGCAGCCTCTGTAGCACATCTATAAAACAAATAGCATCAGAAACAACATATCTCGGGACATGGAATGTGTTTTCCATATATATAAGACATGTTGGAGGAACAGGCATGTGGTATACCCTCACAGCTTGCTCATGCAGGTCTGAAGTCACAAGCAGTTGCACAACAACTCTTTCATATTATCAAACCATCAACAGCATTACAAACATCTGGACTACCTCATGTACACCTCATATAAGTTAACACCACATAGTCTTGTATTTGTACTTGGCTACAGACTGCTGAAGAGTGATCTGTGCATGGCTTATGTAACATGCTGATAATGTAACATGCGTAACAACTTGCTTCTAGTCAGTTTGTAACAGTAAGAGCACCTATTAACAAGTAAAAAGATGCATACAGATCACAAGAAGCAATGGTACAGTTCTGAGAACTGCACTATCAGCGGAAGCACTTCTGATTATAAAAAATTAAGAAGTATATGGTAACCCCAGAACATTCTTCAGAGAGCAGAAAAAGCACAGACATGTTACTTCTCCACAGCACTTCATTTGGTTATATTTGCCTTCCTCACACATTTGTCACATCCACCAGAATTACATCAACCACAATTTTATAGAGCTAATGCATCTAAAATGGGTAAAAATATATATATATATTTTTTTTTAATTCGGGGGTGAAGTCCTCCTGCACCCTCATACCCTACTACAGTAAGTGTGGGAGAGGACTTTTCTTTCTGCATGTTCAATAATCCTGGATGCAACACTCAAAACAATAAATCTTGTGATGGGATAGGAATTTAATGAAAGGTGTGCCAACTTCTCTTAGAAATGATCCATGTATGCGTGTGTGTGTATAATACTTGTATCTTATAGATAGCAAACATCTATTTACTGAATTTCTGAATTTAAAGCCAGCAAGCTCTTTCATTTTCTATTTTTATTTTTGAAAACATCTTGCATTTTATTTTTCTTTTGCTCTCTTTCCCATTATTTCATGTTCATGTATACTCTCTTTTTCATCTCCCTCCATACTGGGAAGATAATAACATCTTGTACGGTGAAGGTGGTATGCAAATTGTGGATTGCATTGCAAGCATCCAGTTGGTTGCCACCACTTGCTTCATCTCTCCAAGATGAAAAATAATTTGGGGTGCAGAATGGCAATGCTAAGTGAGAAGAATGAGCATATCACTATAATGGATGACGTGATCTGTTTTAGTAAGAAAGGAGGGTCTAAATGAAGCTTTATTTTTACTTGTAAGACCAGCACTGTGACAACCGAATAGTGGATGGAACTATCATCATATCTGGATTTCTGGTAGCCAGGTAAAGTTAATGTTAGATGTTGTGTAAGGCAGTTCTAATTTATACAGTGAATGTATTAACATCGGTATGCTTTCGTGACCCTGTCTGCTTGCTGCAAAGGTTGAGTTCTGAAGTTGGAAGCAAGCAATCCATTAATTCAACCAGATAATGTTAAAGGCTGCTGAAATCAGCTACTGATGAACTGTAAAACAATATAAAAATCATGAGCACATCATGAACCGCTGCTTTATTGACCATAAACTACAATATAAACTTTCTACTAAGTGTTTACACAGTAACTTCGTGGGCTTTTGCATTTTTAAATTGCATTTTGGTGTTATTCTGGTTACTCTGATGAGTTCCCGCTACCTGCTGGGATGAAAGTGCTTAGTACAAGTTTATGTTTAATAAAGCAGCGATTTGTGAAGTGTACATGATTTTTAAACTATTTAACAGGTCAGCAGTTAAGTAGCTGATTTCAGCAGATTCAACATCATCTCATTGATTTTATGGATTGTTCCTTAGTTTGTGTATTCTGTTCTTTGCCTTGCTAAGATCTGTAGTAGAACACAAAGATAAGTTGCCCCTGAGTTCCGGTTAGTAGGAGAGGTTAAATTGCTGTTATTTTTAGAACTTTCTTATAAATTGCATTACTGAGATTGAATGTGCAGAGATTGGATAATGTCTGTAGCTGAGTGATAGCTTTTGATTTAGCTGCCTTGTTATAATAGGATAGTCCGAACCTTCTGCTGCTGCACTAAAAATAGAAGTTATGTTCTTACCATAACGTTCCATGTTAGTTGTCTTCTTCTCGCCTTCTTTCTTGCTGGATGGGTTCGGAGCTGACCTCGGCTCCGACTCGGCCACTCTAAAAGCTCGAGAGTTGGTTCCACCGGCTCGAGGCTCCCCTTATATCCCACAATGCTAGGCGTGTATTACCTCAGATCTCATTTGTGAGCTAGGCCCAGCTAATAATAAAACCAGAAATACTGGAAAAGGAGAACCCACCTCTATAAAAAAGAAAGGAAGAGGAAAGGTGACCTGAAGCCTGATCCAGGAAAATATGCACAGCAGAGCATATACCTAGCAATAGAGGTGGTAGAAAGAGAGGTCACAATCAAACTCCTCTAGATCTGTCCAGGCCAGGGGGAAGGAGGGTGGGACGCAAGAAAGAAGGTGAGAAGAAGACAACTAACATGGAACGTTATGGTAAGAACATAACTTCTATATGTTAAGTTGTCTATCTCGCCTTCATTCTTGCTGGATGGGACCGCGTCCCTAGCACCTTGTCCCGGGTGGCCTATCGGAACAGACTCTTGAGAACAGTGGTACCAAAGTTAGCTCTGTGTCTAGAAGCTAAATCCAACTTATAATGTGAAATGAAAGTGTGAGGAGTAGCCCAAGTAGCCGCTGCATGAAATGGTGTCAATAGGCAGTCTGTCTTGGAAGGCTATAGAAGTAGCCAAAGCTCTGGTGGAGTGGGCCTTAGGTTTGTTAGGCAGCTTTTGGTGTCTAATTTCATAAACAAGGGAAATCAGAGATGTTAGCCATCTGGATAGTGATACCTTGGAAACCGAAAGACCCTTTCTGCCTTCTGCATAAGAGACAAACAACTGGTCAGTTTTTCTGAATTGTTTGGTCCTATCCAAATAGTACCTTAACTGACGATGAACATCTAGCCAATGTAATTTCTGTTCAGACCTGTTAGAATACTCTGGAAAAAACACAGGGAATGCATACAGAAGTCCCCGGGGCCAAATTTGGACTAGAGCGTCTTTGCTGGGCTGGCCTGGTAACGGGAATAGGGTGAAATAATCTCTGCACTTGCTGTTTTGGGGAGTAGCAAAAAGGTCGCAGCAAGGCTGACCCCACTTGAGAAAAATTTTCTCCACAATAGAATCTTTCAGAGACCACTCGTGAGGCATGAGGATAGCTCTGCTCAACTTGTCCGCGATTTGATTGGACTTCCCGGGGATGTGCGTTGCTATCAGAAACCGCTGAGAAGAAATCGCCCATTGCCATAGTCTGAGAGCTTCTCGACATAGGGGATAGGACCTGGTTCCGCCTTGTTTGTTGATATACCACACTACAGACATATTGTCCGTCTGGATTGCTATCGTTCCCAAGGGAAGAGAGTCTTGAAGGGCTTGCAACGCTAAAAGCACTGCTCTCATCTCTAGAACATTTATATGCAAGTGGCATTCGTCTGGTTGCCATATGCCCTGGACAGTTCTGCCCTGATAATGTCCCCCCCACCCGATCAGGGAGGCGTCCGTTGTCAGAGTAGCAACCGGAGGGGAAGGAACAAAGGGTCTTCCCAGGGAGAGCTGGGGGGAAGACATCCACCAAAGAAGATGATTCTTGCATGCTTGCGTAATCATAATGGTGTGGGACATCGGAAGTTGCTGGTATGACCATTGTGTGAAGAGCATCCATTGAAGGATTCTCATGTGGAATCTGGCTAAAGGAAGTAGAGGGATAGCAGCCGCCATAATCCCCAGTACTTTCAGAACTAACCTGGCTTTGACTCTGTTGCTGTGGAAGAGAAGGGAGACCATTTTGCGTATGTCTGCTATTCTTTGATCTGTTAGTCTCGCAGACATGTTGACTGAGTCTAGATTTGCGCCTATGAAGGTAATAGCACGACAAGGCGACAAAACAGACTTTTCGCAATTTATTGATATGCCTAACTCTTGACAAATGCGAAAGGTGTAGTCTCTGGCCATTAGAAGAAGATGCTTGGTAGGAGCTGTGAGGAGCCAGTCATCCAAATATGGAAACACCTGGAATCCTTGACGTCTCAGATGAGAAGCTACCACTGCCATGCATTTGGTAAACACCCGGGGGGCAGTGGTGAGACCAAAGGGCAGGGCTCTGAATTGAAAGTGCCTGGCTCCTAGCCGGAAGCGGAGAAATCTCCTGGAGCGTCTGTTCATTTTTATATGATAGTACGCATCCTGGAGGTCTATAGAGCACATCCAGTTTTCCTTTCCCAAAAGGAGTAGGATGGATTGTAGCGTGACCATCCGAAATCTTGTTTTCTTGACCGACTTGTTCAAGATACTGAGATCCAAGATGGGCCTCCAGTCCCCTGTCTTCTTTGGAACCAAAAAGAATTTGGAGTAGATTCCGGATCCTTGCTGGTCTGCCGGCACTGGCTGAATGGCTCTTTTTGCAAGCAGCTTTGAAATTTCCAACGCTGCTTGATCCCTTTGAGCGGGTGGAACATCTGGAAGGGATTTTTTTGATTGATTTGGAATACGAAAGAACGGAATGGAATAGCCTTCAGAAATGATGGACTGTACCCATTTGTCTTGAGTTAGGGATCGCCAGGCTTCTGGGTACAGTGACAATCTTCCCCTGACTGCCTCCGAAGGTGGACAGTCGGGCAACACCTCAGGGATGCTGGAAGGGCTTATCGGAAAAGGTTTCTCGATTGCCCTGGTTCTGCGGACCCCCCCTGCCTCTAGGGCGACATCTACCATTATTATTCCCTCCTCTGCCTCTGGAGGGGAACCGACTCTGTGCGTCAGGCAAATTCCCTTGAGATTGTTTGCGGAACCACATTTTTCCACTTTTCTGGCCTTTGGGGTAAGGTCTAGAAGGAGTAGAAAAACGTACTCAGACAGCAGAAAGAGTTTTGCCATCCGTCTCGCACCTAGTCAAGGTTTCTTTCACTTGAAGACCAAAGAGAGATGATCCATCAAACGGGGAATTAGTGAAAGACGTTTTAAAGGGGTCCGCAAAATTGCATAGTCGCATCCAGGCATGCCGGCGTAAAGCGACACCTGTCCCTGAGGCTCTGCTCGCTCCATCAGCCGCATATGAGAGGAGGCGCATGGAGGAGTTGGCTATAGAATTTAGGGTAGCCAGCTGAGCGTTCATCTTGTCCTGAAAACCCGCAGCTGTAGGATCCTTCAACATCTCACTGGCTTCCTTGATCAAGTCTCTTTGAAGACGAGTGAAATGGCATAGGTAGTTCAGCGAACGCATTGCAAAGGTCGCTGACGAAAACATCCGCTTCCCGTACCTGTCCATAGACCTAGACTCCTTGTTAGGAGGATGGACAGGTACCGAAGGATCAGCTAGTTCCTTCTTAGTAGCAGCAGCTACCACCATAGCATCCACAGTAACTCCTTTGGTCAGAAATTGCTTGTCTGTTGGTGCTGTTATAAACTTTGAAGGTCTCCTGGGGGTGGGGTCCACTGAGTCAGGAGCCGTCCAAGCCTTTTGCTACCACCTGCATGAGGGGTCAAAGGGGGACACCCAGGAGGTGGAAGGGCGAGAGCCAAACGCCTCAAGATACACAGATTCATCCTCCGAAGGGTTAAGGGCTGGCCAATTTCCCCTCTGTTTTAGGATCTCTAGAATGTCTGCAAAGGAGACATCTTCAGAAGGGGAACGGGGGGAACCCTCGGAATCCTCTAAATCTGTGTCAGAGGTGACAGACTCAGGTGAGTCTATGTGTTTCCTCTTACACTTTCTCTTCCTAGGGGGCTCCCCTGCCAATTCAGGAGAGGCCTCGGAAGAGGATGAAATCCCGACAGGGGATTCTTGAGGAGCTGGCTCTCTGTGGTCTGGGATGAGGGAGAGAGTAGACATAACCTGAGGCACCGAAGAGGGAGGGGTGGACGGAGCCGACTGTGGAGTTGAACCAGGTTCCAACACACTCCGCATGACCTCGAACGCACCCCTGTCAGGCAGAGCCAGAGGTCCCCGCTCCGAGAAGCTGAGAACCTCCCTCGGCACCGACAGTGATGGCTCCGAGGCCGATGTTGGAGCCGAACTCACCAGCGCCGAAGCACCGAGAGGGAGAGCGGGGTCAGACAAGGGTCCGATGCCACTCACCCCCTCGGAGCCGACGAGGGAAGTCCGGCGCCGAGATTCTTCAAAGGAAGAAATCGGAGCCGACGACGGAACCGAAGACAATTGTATCGGTTCCGACGCTACCACAGTCTCGGTTCCGACACGCCCCGGCTCCGAGCTCAAAGGAGTCAGAGGAGGAATATTTTGAGGGATAGGTTCAAGCATCGACTGATGAGCCCGACTCATCAGTCGATGAGTGACTCATCACTCATCGACTGATGAGTCGGGCTCTGAAGCATTTGGGCTAGTGCCTCGGACTTTAGAAGTCGACTCACTACCCTCTGAAGATCATGATCCGAAAGCCTCGATGATCTAGAGGAGTGGGATCTATGGCTCCGTTCAGACAGCAAGGGAGACGCTGGAGCCGAATGAACGGAGCCAAAGGATGGTGACCTAGACCTCTTTCTAGATGTCGGCTCCGAAGGTCTGATCGGAGCCGACCCAGGAATTTCCAATACCTCGGCTCCAGCCGGAGCCGAGGGAACCACAGAAGCTGTAGTTAGAGACTCATTGGCTCCAGCCGGAGCCGATGTAGCAGTAGGTTTCGAAGCCTTAGGCCTCGACTCAGAAGCTGGAGTCGAGGACCTAGAAGCCTTAGAGGGTTTACCCGAAGTAGCAGTAAGGGAACCCTCAGGCTTAAGCAAACCTCTTAAAATAAGTTTGTTTTTTCTCTCCTGCAGGACTCTAGGGCTGAAGCCATGGCATACAGCACAAGAGTCCTGCAGGTGTAAAGGTCCCAGGCAGTATACACAAGAAGTGTGACCATCTGTCAGAGACATTTTCTGACAGCACGAGTCACACTTCTTGAAGCCTGAGACCTTTGAGTCCTTAGACATTGTCGAGGAAAGTGTAACCACACACACAGTCAAACACACTGATTACACTTTATACAAGTTTAACTCAGAAAAAAAAATAAAACTTACTATCACAAGTTTTAGATCCCTGACAAAATCACACACACTCCACAAGGGGATGGAAAAGCCCGAAGGCCCGAGGGAAGAACTTATAAGTTCTTTGTGGAAAAGGAGGTGGATAATAGAAGAAAAAAGGGTCTAAATCCACTAAGCTAAGGGAAATAACAATTATAAACTAACTTAAAGGGGTTTAAGTAGACTAAAAATTACTCTACAATAACTCACCTGAAGCCGGTAGAAACCAAACACCTCGATCGCTGTAGCGGCAAACGAGATCTGAGGTAATACACGCCTAGCATTGTGGGATATAAGGGGAGCCTCGAGCCGGTGGAACCAACTCTCGAGCTTTTAGAGTGGCCGAGTCGGAGCCGAGGTCGGCTCCGAACCCATCCAGCAAGAATGAAGGCAAGATAGACAACTTAACATTTATTATTTTTTTTTTTGCAAATTAATGGCATGAGTATAAAATTGTTTGCAATAACATGTGGATCGAGGCTTTGTGGTGTAGCATTTGTTAATCTGGTAGCTGGGAAAAGTTAATGTTAGATGTTTAAGGCGTTTTTTCAATAGGTCATGTGGCCTTTCCTGGGTTTCGTTCTAGTCCTTGATGTAGCACACTTAAACGCGTTAGGTGTCTTCTTGTAAGTAAAGTAAGACTCAAGGAAGTTGAACATATTTTGGAACACATTTTAAATGTTCTAATTTATACAGTGAATGCATTAACATCAGTATGCTTTCGTGACCCTGTCTGCCTGTTGCAAAGGTTGAGTTTTGAAGTCCGAAGCAAGCAATCCATTAAACCAATGAGATGATGTTAAAGGCTGCTGAAATCAGCTACTTAACTGATGAAGTGTAAAATAGTATAAAAATCATGAACACCTCATGTACCACTGCTTTTTTAAACATAAGCTACAACATAAACTTTCTATTAAGTAGTTACACAGTAACTTTGTGGGCTTCTTGCATTGTTAAATTGCATTCTGGTGTTGTCCTGGTTACTCTGATAAGTTCTCACTACCTGATGGGATGAAAGTGCTTAGTACAAGTTTATGTTCCAGTTTGTTTAATAAAGCAGCGATTTGTGAAGTGTACATGATTTTTATACTATTTAACAGTTCGGCAGTTAAGTAGCTGATTTCGGCAGCTTCAGCATCACCTTATATGGATTGCTCCTTAGTTTGTGTATTCTGTTCTTTGTCTTGCTAAGATCTGTAGAAGAATGCAAACATAAGTTGTTCCTCAGTTCTGTTTAGTAGGCGAGGTTAAGTTGCCATTATTTTTAAAACTTTCTTATAAATTGCTTTAATGAGATTGAATGTGCAGAGACTGGATAATGTCTGCAGCTGAGTGATAGCTTTTGATTTAGCTGCCTTCTTATAATAGCATGGTCTGAACCTTCTGTTGCTGCACTAAAATTGTCATTTTTTTGCAAGTTAATGGCAAGACTATAATGTTGGCAATAAAATGTGGATCGAGGCTTTGGGGTGTAGCTGTCTTGATCAGTGGAGTTCATATTTGGCATTTGTTTTTTTAAGTCTACGAGTATAAAGTTACTAGCACTTGTGGAAGGCACTCGGGTGTAACACAGTACAATTCCTAGCGCCTCAGAGAGTGCTCGGCTTTAAGCCCTGAAGCACCATGTGACGGTACTTGGAGTTAATGAGTTAAGCTCTGTGGAAAGTTGAAAGGCTTATTAATTGCCTAATGTAAATGCTACAATTGTTTACTTCCAATATTTTGTTTACCCCTTTAATACAGGTACTTTATTTTAACATGGTGTATGTCATGACTCTCAATGCTAAATGTATTTAGTCTGTTCAACTGCTGAGTTGTATCCTGTCTGCTTTCCATTTCTGTCTTACTCGCTGGAATTTTACTGTTATAATCTGTTATCAGTTTTTACTACTATGTATTAAATTCTAATATTTCTGTTAATATATGTGGAGCTTTTCTCCCCGGGCCTCTGCTGTAAATGGACCTGGTCCAGTTGGACTGTCCCAGTTAACAAATGTAAAATAAATAAATAAATATTGTCTGAGAGTGGTTAGATGGCTTAGAGCATGCTTTGATACCCATATGTTGGCCATGCATGAGATTTTCCCTAGTTTATTGTTAAGTGGTATGAGGACCCAGAGATCATCATCTCCAAGACAAATAAAGACATGCAGCTCCCCTCTGCATGATCTCTACTTTGGATATTCCCTTAGGTTCACAAAGTCCACAATCAACTCACCTATGGCTCCTAGTCTCTTTTCCTAGAAAATGTCTTACTGATTTTGCAGAAGAGAAAGGGTGTGAGCTTTGGGGCATCCTGCATGGAGCCATCCACTAAGGGTTTCATATATGCATCTTGAAAATACTATGACTCTGCTCCTGTCACTTGCAAGAAAGCAATGCTAACTGAAAGTCCTCTGCTGACTGAAGCTCATTTCTGACCCAGAATCATTGGCCTGTCTTTAGTATGGTTTACTCAGTCTAGCTAGACACAGAGACTACAGTATTTTTCTACCTTGCCATCAGGCAAGGAGTCTAAAGCCTAGGAAAGGGTGGGCAAGAGAGATTTCTCCTCTGCATACTGAGACCAGTAGTCCTCGACTATTTCTCTCACCTATGCAGCTTCCATTTTTCAGTTGAGGACCACATCCTGGGAAAGCTTCCTTCTTTCCCTGCATGTGTGTCCAAGGAGGACAAAGTCAAGGCTGTCTGCAGTATCCAAAGTAGGCTTCTGTGAGAGTTCATTTTAGTTTGACTGTGAAAACTATGGTTGTGGCAGCAGGCTCTAATACGTCAGTACACAGGTTGTCCAGGGTAAGACTGCTCTCTCTCACATGAGCTATTCAGACTATGCCAAAAGGAAAGAGTGCTCCATAAATGTGAACAGTAGCCCCTATCATAAATCTGTTCAGCAAGAGCACCCCCATCCTGCTCTTATGGATGTCAATGTCATATGCTAATTCAGCTTACACTGGGCAGTGTAGTGGAACTGGTGGCAGTTTTGTGTGCCTGACAATGGCCTCTCCTTCCATGGTGGTCTTTATTAACAGAGAAAGTGGACTGAAAATATAAAGGGTATCTGCAGTGACATCTGTATGCATAGAAACACCTGCTTTATGTAAATTCCCTACACTTGTACAGCAGTAGAACATGCACTCCCAGAGATTCTGATATACACCTTATAAGGCATCTTATATATTATCAAGGTCTGTGTTGATGTTAGCCTGTCTGTGTATGGTGACCCTGCACATTCACTGTGTCTCAGACATTGACATAGCTGTGGTTGGGGGGTGGTACCCATGGGGTGCATATCACCACATCCACCCCACCTTTCATATGCTTAGTAGAGCTTGTGTTAACTAAGAGGGAACTGCACCACAGGTGAGACATCCTTTTCCAGGAAGTTCTAACTGTGACTTCTCACCCTTCTGTGTTCTCCTGTTTATCTGGGGTGGTCTCCAAAGGCACAAATGCTATGTCTGTTAATTGGGGTATGGTTCTACCCATCTCCAGTACTGACACCATGACTTCTGA